>NC_069506.1:210022998-210270498 GCF_027579735.1 Bombina bombina
ACTTTACTCTGAAAAGTGTGGACTTTCTAATTCCCAGGACTGGAAAGGCACCCTACAGACTCATTAAGGCTAACACTGTTACATATCATTCCTTAATTGGCATTAGCAACTTTAAAACAAAGCGCTTTATGCTAACATTATGCCTTGTCTTCTGCAGTCTCAAGCCCAGATTGACTACTCCTAATAAGGCAAGTTTTGGCTATTAAAAAAACAACAATTGCAACAAACAAGATGTTAATTTGTTTTAAAAATGTTTAGACTTGGGTGATATGTGATTTTGTAATAAGACAACGGGATGCCTTACAATGCATCTATTCTCAATAGTATATTAGGAAAGAATAAAAAATAAATATTTTTGACTTTATCCTATCTTAGGCAAAACAATTTTCTTTTATATTTGTACTCTCACTTAACCCCCCCCCCGTAGATCATACTCTGCCTTCCCTGATCTTTGTCTTTGCTCACCCCTAGATTTATCATGACTCTGATTTGCCCGTTTATTAAAACAGTTCATAATCCATTGTTTTTCTATTTGTCCTAAAAGGAGGATGTATTGCATTTTACAGACACAGGAGTTGCAGCAAGGTTTCTCTCTTTTTTTTTTTCTGTGTGACTATATCAATATTAATCACTAAGGGCTAAAACCCCTAAACAGTCATTCTTTACCCATAGAAATAAAAGAGACCACACGAGAACTGGAGGTTAAGACCAACATGGTCGCGTTTATTTATAACATTTAAGTATGACTAACATCTCACGTAGTCATCTTCAAACGGTGGTGGCCAATGGAGTCCCTATAACATAAAAATAAAAAAAAAATGGGGAGAGGGCGGGGCCAAAGGGTAAGATTTTTTTTGGGGGGGAGCCATAAGCGACTCCGCCCCTGCGGAACGGCTACAGACACCCTAGGGGCCCGAAAAGGTCAGCAGGTCTGCGGGGTGTGGCACCCCTAGGTCATAACCCAGGGACATCACCACACCCATTAGCTCGACCCCCAGCCCCCTCTGGACTCTGCACAAACAAACAGGCCCCATCCTCTCGCCCGAAAGGGAAACTATAAGCCCCCAAGAATGGGAACCCCCTCCCAGCAAGACGAGCCATACAACACGCCAAACTGGGAGAGCTAAGTAACTACATGCCAGGGGCTTACTAAGAAAAGTTCAACTAATCAAATCCCGCCCTGGTACAACAGCTACTCTAGAACAACTAACTTCTAATGCTGCCACCACTGTACCTGCAACAAAATTGATTAAACAAGGGAGGGAGGGAGGGAAAAATTCACCCCGACAGCCACCAGGAAAAGAGGAAGAGAAAATGGCCATCGCAGCTTAAATAGGTAAAGTTATTCCCCACCCCCAACATTGCAACAATGTTGCACCTGCCAAGCCTAGCAAGCATTGCCTGTAGTGGTCAGGCCCTTAATTAGTTTCAGGCTGAAAAGCAGCCTTACACTTTCATAAGGGCCAAAACCCGTAAACAGTCATTCTTTACCCATAAAAATAAAAGAGACCACACGAGAACTGGAGGTTAAGACCAACATGGTCGCGTTTATTTATAACATTTAAGTATAACTAACATCTCACATAGTCATCTTCAAATGGTGGCGGCCAACAAACAGGCCCCGTCCTCCCGCCACAAGAGACCTTAAAGCAGAAAAAGGACTCGCCGCCACCTTAAATCAGCTTAGCCAATGCATCCTTAATATCAGATAGGAAGATATCAAGGCCCTCCTCTGTCAAATGCACCCCATCCGGGCGATACAGATGACGCTTATCTGCTGATAAGCCATCATGGCGCACCACAAAACCTCCCGCAACCATGACCGCCTTCCCCAGCTCTCGGTTAATCTTTTTGCGGACCCTATAAGCTGCCCTCGGGGACGGAAATGAACGCCAGCAAAGCCTCGCCACCACATTTGACCAACCTGATTTTAAACCTGGCAGGAAGACGTGCATTCACTGCACAACTGACTTAATAACGTTGATTAGATCTAAAGCCGGAAGCTGCCCCATATCATTACCTCCTAAGTGTAAAAGGATAACGTCTGGCTTGCCCCACCGGTGACAAGCTTCTACTAGTACTGAAGGCAGCTCTGGCCATGTCATGCCTCTGCGCCCGTGCCATCGCAGCGAAACCCGGGATGGGCCAAAACCCAGCTGTGAAGCTTCAGGCACAGCTAGGGCCCTAAGAAAGGCCCAGTGCACGTAAGAGTGCCCCACGATCCATACACGCGTGGGGTGACTTGCCAACCCTGCAAACAAACATAAATTGATATAAACCCGTGGCCTAAAGCTACACGCCCCCTCCCCCCTTTTCTGACACCCGCTCCTAACGCCTACTAGCCGCTAAGCACCGGGCGCACATAGGATTTGCCTCGATTTCCACCTACCCAGTCTCTTAATTGCTTCACACGACCAGCCTAACACTGCCGCGCTGGTAGCCGCACCAATCATAAAGGAATGAGGTGCAATATTTTCCGCGTCTAACCCAGCCACTTTCGCCACGCCCTCTAGTACTCTCCTAAATTGAAATCTAGACAAAGAAAGCCCGTCCCTATGGACCAAAAACTGGACTGCTGTCCCTGGGCGAACGGCCATATAAGCCCTCGTCAGCGCCACCAGGCAAACTGCTCCGTCCCCCACAGCCGACAGGGAAAGCCAATACCCCTTTCCCTCTTGGTCAGTTTTGGAATGTGACACCAACAGTAACACAGACTGCTCGGATACCCTAACGTGCCTAGCCATTAAACCAAACCCCACCTTCGTACGAGATGGGGCCACCAACTCCCCTACTCTCAGCGCTCCATAAAATGCCAGAGCAAAGGCACAACTGAACAATTTAACCTCATATTCTGAGGCACACACTTGATCAAGTCCCGTCACTAGAACGCCCAAGTGCAGAGCTGTAACGGGCTCCCTCTGATCTTTTCCCCCTTTCTATCTCAAATCCAGATGGCCCAATCTGACTCCGCGGGGCATCTGATCCTCCTGCACCCACCAACAAGTTCCCAGCAGCAGGAACCACACTGTCCGCCGACTCCATTGCCCGAACCTGCGAGGGAGATAAAAAAGAGATGGGAGCACCCAGAGCACTAGTCCCAACACCACTCACACCTGCCCCCACCCCTGTCACACTGGCACCCCCAGCAATCAACTCACTCCTCTGACTACCAGCCATTGAAACCAGAGCCACTTGACCCCCACTGCCTGCACATCTGCACTGACTGCAAGCTCCCCCTGCACTAACTGCACCTGGCTCTGTACCCCATGAGACCATTCATAGTGACCCCCAACCCCCCCAGTCCCCCCACTGGGCCCCTGCCCGGTTGCTCTCCAATCCCCCCTAGACCCCCCTGGCATCCTGCCTACTACCACTCCCTCCCTCCCGAACCGCTTCTCCTCCTCTACCTCCAGCTCCTTTCTGCCCTTTTCCGCCACTAGCCTGCTTCCTCGCTTTTCCCCTTAATATTAGGGCAGCCCCACTCACCACCCGCCGCGACTGCTCCACACCTGGACCCTGCCTGGGCACCCCCACCTCACCTGCAGGCCTCTTTACTGCCGGGGACTCGCCGCCCTGTTCAAGGCCTCTGTGCACTAGGACCCTGTGCTCTGGCCCGCTTCTCCCCCAAACCTTCCGCTCTCTCTCCCTCCCACGCTGCGCAGCTGTGCTCCCTTTGGCCACCGGAATGGAAATGACGTCACCTGGAGGACCAGAAGTCATGTCACCCGCCGAACCGGAAGCCCCAATTCCAACCAAGGCCCCGCCCGACGCCATCCTTGAGGGCCCAGCTTCCGGAGCAGCCTGCGCTCCAGTTTGGCACGAACGCACCTCCCGGCCTCCACTACCGGAACCACCACTGAAGGCGGCCATGATACCGGGGTTGTCAGCGAAGGTCTTCACGAGCGTGAAGATTGCCGACAAGGCCTCGGGTGGTAGTAGGCCCATAACTCCCTCTGGGCTCAAACTTGCCCCTATACCTCTGCCTCCAGTCACATCCCCAGACCCTCCAGGCCTCCCCTCCTCCCGCCTAACCTCTGCATCCCCCCCAGGGCTACCTCCTAACATTGGGCCACTGCTCCCCAGAGCCTCCGCTGCAGGCCCCATACCCTCCCGGCCCCCCACTGCCCCACTGACCGCCCGCTCCCCTGACTGACGAGGGGGGGGAGACACCTGCCCTAACCTGCCCTGCCTTAAAGGCCCTGAAACCACTTCCTGACTAGGAGGAATAACATCCTCCTCCCCTACACTTATCTGCTCTCTTGCAGGCAACCCTTCCTGCGGAGCATCGTCCATGCCGTCCCTGAACCTGAGAGGAGGAAGATATGAACGATGCGACCGGTTCATAGCTGCACAGGAAAAAATTCACCATGACAGCCACCAGGAAAAGAGGAAGAGAAAATGGCCACCACAGCTTAAATAGGTAAAACAATGTTGCACCTGCCAAGCCTAGCAAGCATTGCCTGTAGTGGTCAGGCCCTTAATTCGTTTCAGGCTGACAAGCAGCCTTACACTTTCAATCTCTTTGTGGTGGGATAACATTATTTTACTTTCAGTAATTCCTCCACTTTTGAAGTGCAGAAATAGCAAGAAACAAAAAAAAAAAAGAGATAACGGGTTGGTTTGAGATAAACCAGATGTTCAATATCTCAACATGATAGTTAGTTTCAATATGCAGAATAGACCATACCCGCTTTGTGCCTTGAATATTTTCATATTATTTCTCTATTGGTAATAGACAAACATAGCATTTAGAGTTTACAGGAATCTTGTTCAATTACAAATTCTAAATACTGATGGTGCAAAGTTCAAACGATTTCATATGTCCTTAGAGAGTTGAGAAAAAAGTATAATTAAAGACACAACTCAATATACACATACTTTCAATAGAGTTACAGCCATTTTTGTTCCAAAGTGATATTACAACTATAAATGTTTTGTTGCCTTAATGCTAATATCACTAAAGAAACATTACAATCATTATTATTATTATTATCAACAGATAATATAATAACAATTATCCTATTATATAAAAGGCCAAGTGTGTTTGTCCGAAGCTGTCATGCGCAGTAGAGACAGCACGAGGACAAACACACCTGGCCTTTGCGATCCCTACCTGATCTGTGGCAGAGGTTGTCGTGGCCGGGCGGGCGTGGCCGGGGGCGTGACGGGGCGTGGCCGGGCATGAAGGGCTGTGAAGGTGGTGTGGTTCGGCGTGAAGGGCCGCGAAGGAGGCGTGGCCGGGAGCGAAGGGGGCGTGGCCAGGCGCGGTCGCTCGCATGATAAAGGGGAGAGAGATAGAGAGGGGGGAGAGATAAAAAGAGAGTGGGGAGAGAGAGGGGAGAGAGAGAGAGAGGGAGGGGAGAGAGAGGGAGGGGAGAGAGAGAGGGAGGGGAGAGAGAGAGGGGGAGAGAGAGAATGGGGGGAGAGAGAGGGGGGAGAGAGAGAGCGCAAAAGAGAGGGGGGAGAGAGAGCGCAAAAGAGAGGGTGGGAGAGAGCGCAAAAGAGAGGGGGGAGAGAGAGAGTGCAAAAGAGGGGGGAGAGAGAGAGCGCAAAAGAGGGGGGAGAGAGCGCAAAAGAGAGGGGGGAGAGAGCGAAAAAGAGAGGGGGGAGAGAGAGCGCAAATGAAAGGGGGGAGAGAGAGCGCAAAAGAAAGGGGGGAGAGAGAGAGCGCAAAAGAAAGAGGGGTGAGAAAGAGCACAAAAGAGAGGGGGAGAGAGAGCACAAAAGAGAGTGGGAGAGAGAGAGTGCAAAAGAGAGGGGGGAGAGAGAGCGCAAAAGAGAGGGGGGAGAGAGCGCAAAAGAGAGGGGGGAGAGAGCGCAAAAGAGTGGGGGAGAGAGAGCGCAAAAGAGAGGGGGGAGAGAGAGAGCTCAAAAGAGAGGGGGAGAGAGAGAGAGCAGAAGAGGGGGGATAAAGAGAGGGAGAGAGACAGCAAAAGAGAGGGGGCAGAGTGCACAAAAGAGAGGGGGGAGAGAGAGCACAAAAGAGAGGGGGGAGAGAGAGCGCAAAAGAGAGGGGAGAGAGAGCAAAAGGGGGGGGAGAGCGCAAAAGAGAAGAGGGGAGAGCACAAAAGAGAGGGGGGGAGAGAACGCAAAAGAGAGGGGGGAGAGAGAGCACAAAAGAAAGGGGGGAGAGAGAGAGAGCGCAAAAGAGAGGGGGGAGAGAGAGCGCAAAAGGGAGGGGGCAGAGAGAGAGCGCAAAAGGGAGGGGGAGAGAGAGAGCACAAAAGAGAGGGGGAAGAGAGAGAGAGCGCAAAAGAGAGGGGGAGAGAGTGCAAAAGAGAGGGGGAGAGAGAGAGCAGAAGAGGGGGGATAAAGAAAGGGAGAGAGACAGCAAAAGAGAGGGAGGAGAGTGCACAAAAGAGAGGGGGGAGAGCGCAAAAGAGAGGGGGGAGAGCGCAAAAGAGAGGGGGAGAGAGAGAGCGCAAAAGAGGGGGGGAGAGAAAGAAAGCGCAAAAGAGAGGGGGAGAACACAAAAAGAGAGGGGGAGAGAGAGCGCAAAAGAGAGGGGGGGAGAGAGCGCAAAAGAGAGGGGGAGAGAGCATAAAATAGAGGGGGAAAGAGAGAGCGCAAAAGAGAGGGGGAGAGAGCGCAAAAGAGAGGGGGGGAGAGAGAGTGCAAAAGAGAGGGGGGAGAGCGCAAAAGAGAGGGGGAGAGAGCATAAAATAGAGGGGGAAAGAGAGAGCGCAAAAGAGAGGGGGAGAGAGCGCAAAAGAGAGGGGGGGAGAGAGAGTGCAAAAGAGAGGGGGAGAGAGAGAGCGCAAAAGGGAGGGGGGGAGAGAGAGAGCGCAAAAGAGAGGGGGAGAGAGAGAGTGTGAAAGAGAGGGGGAGAGAGAGAGTACAAAAGAGAGGGGGGAGAGAGAGAGCAGAAGAGGGGGCGGATAAAGAGAGGGAGAGAGTGCACAAAAGAGAGGGGGAGAGTGCACAAAAGAGAGGGGAGAGCGCAAAGGAGAGGGGGGAGAGCGCAAAAGAGAGGGGGGAGAGAGAGCGCAAAAGAGAGGGGGGAGAGCGCAAAAGAGGGGGGGAGAGAGCGCAAAAGAGAGGGGGAGAGAGCGCAAAAGAGAGGGGGGAGAGAGAGCGCAAAAGAGAGGGGGAGAGAGAGAGAGCGCAAAAGGGAGGGGGAGAGAGAGAGCGCAAAAGAGATGGGGAGAGAGAGAGCGCAAAAGAGAGGGGAGAGAGAGAGAGTGCAAAAGAGAGGGGGGAGAGAGAGAGCTCAAAAGAGAGGGGGAGAGAGAGAGCTCAAAAGAGAGGGGGAGAGAGAGAGCAGAAGAGGGCGGGATAAAGAGAGCGAGAGAGACAGCAAAAGAGAGGGGGAGAGTGCACAAAAGAGAGGGGGAGAGCGCAAAGGAGAGGGGGGAGAGCGCAAAAGAGAGGGGGGAGAGAGAGCGCAAAAGAGAGGGGGGAGAGCGCAAAAGAGGGGGGGAGAGAGCGCAAAAGAGAGGGGGAGAGAGAGCGCAAAAAAGAGGGGGGAAAGAGCACAAAAGAGAGGGGGGAGAGTGCAAAAGAGAGGGGGGGAGAGCGCAAAAGAGAGGGGAGAGAGAGAGCACAAAGGAGAGGGGGAGAGAGAGAGAGCGCAAAAGAGAGGGGGGAGAGAGCGCAAAAGAGAGGGGAGAGAGAGAGGGGAGAGAGCGTAAAATAGAGGGGGAGAGAGAGAGTGCAAAAGAGAGGGGGGAGAGAGAGCGCAAAAGAGAGGGGAGAGAGAGAGCTCAAAAGAGAGGGGAGAGAGAGAGCTCAAAAGAGAGGGGGAGAGAGAGCGCAAAACAGAGGGGGAGAGAGAGAGCAAAAGAGAGATTGGAGAGAGCAAAAGAGAGGGGGAGGGAGAGAGCGCAAGGGGTGGGACCGCTGTACTGCAAAAAATGGCCCGTGTAAACGGGCTTTAGGACTAGTTTTATATAAAGGCAAAGATTATACTGGCAATTAACTACTGAAACTGCACACAAAATATATAATTTAGCAACATTTAAACTGTAACTTTATTGATTCACAAAACTACTTAAAACCTCAGGTGAGCTGTAAATGAGTATGCCCACAGCTCTAAGCAATCACAATCTAGTATGTAGCTGGTTTAGGTCATTCTCAGCATTTTGAAGGAAACCTAGGTTACGGAATTTGCTTTTCTCTAGGGGAATGTGTTATATTTACACAAACAGTATTTAAAACAAAAGCAAGCAAAATGAACATATTGCACACATTTTTACTACACATAGTTTACCCTTTTATATTACAATCTTAAAGTTTCTTTTCTATCCCTTTAAGAAAAAGTCAGAGGCAAGTAGCTCTTTTTTGCTGTAAAGTACAACTGTGAATGAGTTAATTTTCATGTGTCTGGGATCTGATAGTGGGATACTGTCTCTGTAAGGGTTGAATTCCTTTGAGTAGTAGTTTTATCTCTCTCCCACCCCCTCCTCCTCCTTTATCCCCTACAGTGTTTGTGTTATAGCTTCTTTGCTGGCAACTTTATTACATATCTTTGGTTTCCTTCACACAATGGGACTCCCCATGGTCACAGGACCCCCATGGATCATTTAGTAGATAGGAAATGTTCTTAGGGAGGAAAAGTTTCATCTACGCAGACCCTTTGTGTGTATAACTGCCTAGAATTTTATTTTTGTCTTGTTCTTGTTAATCTGTCTTTGTGTTCTTACACATGTGTACTTTTGACTGTGTAATGGAGCTTTGTGAAAACCAATTTGTTTGGTTACCTGCTCTCACTCTAGATAGAATCCTTGTTCCACAATTACTCTAAGAAGGAAAGTGGATTATAGCCAGAGACAATACCAACAAGTGATACCATTACAGTTTGTGTTTGGCCTAATTTAAGAGTAGGGTACAATAAAGGGATACAAGATAAACATACTAATCAAAGTTTTAAATTGTCTGTTTAGGATTTGTTTGGATTTCGAAAATTCTTTCAGACCTGCAATGATTTAATTGATGGTCACTAAAATTATATAAACAAGAAATGAACATATACAAATAATTAACACACGTCTGTGGTCCTGATTCTTAAAACTCTTCATTAAATAATCAAAACAGATCTGTCAGTAATCCAAGGTCCTTCACAGCATTCTAAAGTGGCAAATTTTACTTTGTGAACTGTGTTTTTCACTAAGGGGAATTTTCTTACATTTTTATTTGTGAAGCAAACACAGATACGATACAATATAGGACTTTGTGAGTTAATAAACACAGAATTCATTCACTAAGTTTTGAGTAACCTCTTCAATAGAAATAAATAAATCCGTCCATTGTCTAGGTCAGGAGGTAATATGGATAATAGAGACTAGAAAAGGTTTATAAGGAATGAGGTTTTTTTTAGAATTAACTAACTACCCATTATGTGAATATAAATTTACTAGCTAGTCGCTCACCTTCCCTCTATTTCTACTATTGGAGGTACATGTACAGTACTCTGTCTCTCAAGGTTCCTACCAAAATAGAATACATTAAGCGCAGTTGTTTGTTCCTAGGAAGTAGATTTGGTAGATATATAATATACCTCATCATAATATAGATAATTGGAATTGAGATTAATAAATAAATACATTACATGATATGGGCTAATGTAATCTGTATGGATTTGTGTATAGCACTTAGCCATTAACTTTTGGAAGGTGTTTATCTCTAATGTTCATCATTTCCTCATAATTTCCTCCCAGAAACACATTTACAGTGACGATTTTTTTTTTAACTCCTTTGAACTTCTCAGAACTTTAATCACCTCCCAGCAAAAAAACAAACCAAAACTAAACAGTCTTCAATGAATCTAGACTGCTACTATTATTTTGTGCAACCATTTTTATATTACTAATTAATCATACAACAAGCATTCTGGATATTAGTATCACCGTTGTCATCCTGCCTTTTATCACAGGACATTTGGCAATATATTCTTCCGAAACATTTTACAGGATTTCATTTGCATCTTAAACCGTGTTTTGAATGTTTAAACTCATACATAAATATAACAGTACTGACACTGAGTGCATCATTGGCACCACTGTGCACTTGAACAGCGTAATAGGATATAGTCTGATGTCTACATTTTTAGTGGTATTTAACCAACTGAGTGCCAGATTATGAGTGGAGTGCTAATAGTTACTAGCATCGGATGTAGCACATATATTACAAGTTGAAAGTAAACGTGAAGTTAACATGCGTTGGGATAGCAAGTCCTCATCGCTCTAGTTATCTGTTTCACGAAAAACAAAAAAGTGTCACAAAACACATAAAAATGACATTTAAAAGTACAGTCATGTCGGTTTAGCGCACTTAAGAATATGCGAGTAGAGTGTCAATTTTTTTCCTACTTTCTTTGCTCCATTGACTTCTATGGGGGAATATGTTAACGTGATCATGATATTCGAAGTATGGCTTTTTATGCGCATCGGATTAGCATGCAAGCAAACATTTTACTTTCAACTTGTAATACGAGCGCTACCCGATGCGCACAAAAACCTTACTTCTAGCAGAGTTAGCGTGTGAGCTGGAGCGCTGAATACTGCTCCACTTGTAATCTGGCTCTGAATGTCAGAGATTGCTAATGCATGAATCCCTCTCTGCTAGCCAAGAGTGTAAAAGAGTAAAATAACAACGGGAATAAAAACATTCCAGTCTTTTGTGGCAGCCAAGGGGTAAAAGTTAAAAAGTACTTAGGGCCAGATTTTTTAGTGGAGCGCTAAATATCGCGAGAGTGCGCTTCCATAGGCTCCAGTCGGAGCCTTGTTCTGATGCCGTCGGATACGGCATCAGAACCTAAGCACTGTGAAGGGGATAAGATAGAGCAGTGATGGCATTTAAATATATATGTATATGATTATATACATATATATTTATGTGTTAATATGTGTATATATACATATTAACACATAAATATATATGTATATAAGTATACAGCTCCTATAGGCTGCAATGTAAAGGCACTCCAGCCAATTTTAGCCCCAAAATACTGCCTAGTGCAGTTATTTTATTAAAAAATTAAGATTCTGCTATCTTTATTTTTTAATAAAATACACTTCACTGTATTTTGGGGACATTTGGGCCACATTTATAAAATTAACCAGAGATCTGATCTCTGGTTAATTTTATAAGCGCTAAATGCTACCGCAGGCTTGCGGTAGCTATAACCAGTCACTTCTAATGGCTGATTAATTATTGCGTGCCCTTAAATGGGCAAATGTGCCAGTTTGCGGGTGTGCAATTATTTAGCACTCCACTTGTAATCTAGCCCTTAGTATATATACATTTAAGTCCAGATTACAACTGTGTAATACCAGCGCACGCTAATGTGCAATAGTATTACAAGTTGCCAGCAATGTGAACGCGAGCTTCTCTAAATAGCGTGCCACTTGTAACCTGGCCCTTACTCTTAAAGGGACATGAAACCCATATTTTTTTCTTTCATCAATCAGAAAGAGCACGCAATTTAAAAAAACTTTTCATTGTACTTCTATTATATAATTTTCTTCATTCTCCTGATATCCTTTGTTGAAAAGCATTTCTAAATATGCTCAGTAGCTGCTAATTGGTGACTGCAAATAGATTCCTCGTGTGATTGGCTCACCCTTGTGCATTGCTATTTTTTCAACAAAGGATACCTAAAGAATGAAGCAAATTAGATAATAGAAGTAAATTGGAATGTTATTTAAAATGGTATTCTTTATCTAAGCCATAAAAGAAAAATGTTGCGTTTCATGTCCCTTTAAAGGGGCAGTAAACCTAAAAAATAATGTTATATAATTCTGCACATAGTGCAGAATTATATAACATTATCTTATTGCTAACTTTATACAACATAATATTGCAGCATTTGTTTATTATAAAGTAGAATTTCTCAGACCGCTGCTCCTTGCTCTACTGAGCGGGTCTGTTTTTTCTCCTAAGCGCATCTGGGCAGCTGTCTAGTCACAGCCCAGCCCGATCACGCCATTAAACTCAATGTATAGAAAAGAATAAAACTGTACTGCTCACTTTACTTAATTAATAGCATAAATCATATAGTGCAGCCTAGAAAGAGGAATTCTATAAACATATAAAACAAGGAAGAAGACCACACAAATCAGTGCAGTCCCAAAGTCTAGGAACAAATAGCACCTATAAGATTATAAAGTTATATATAAGAAGGGGACAAACATGCGCAATCTGTGCAAAAATTCAAAAATACATTTATTTATGAAGGCATCAATATATAAATACATAAAAACATATATGAGTCTGGGATCCCCATGAATAATGATATGCAGAGAGGTGGCAAAGAACTAATTAAAGTGGTGCACCACTAAAAATAAATATGACTGTCCCAAGAGATATTGCTTGGAAAGGATATGCACAGGACCGTCTTTAACACAGGGCAAAAGGGGCAGCTGCCCAGGGCCCAGTTTCTGTTGAGGGGCCCAAGAGTCTAAAAAAAAAAAAAAAAAAATTTTTTTTTTTTATGGTTCATACCAGACTGCTGATTTGAAATGGGGAACACACACATTCAGTCCTAATACTGTGACAGTCAAAAGTACTCTGCTTATATATATTTGATTTTTTTTAAACTGTGCCAGACCGTGCCGGTGTCATGTGATATGCCAAGCTATTGCCATGTGCTGTTTTAGATGTGCACTGTGCAACACTGAATGCAAAGCCCTAACTCGGCATCCAGCCATTCCCACTGCCTCATAAAAGGTCCTACTGGGGTTACCACTGTTACCAGGTAACTGCTCTATACAGCCTTGGACAGACAGCATCCAGTCTGCTGGTCCCCTTAGCCCTGCTCTTTCTGCTGTGGCCCTAAGATCAACTAACTGAAGTTTGTTAGGGGAACAGTGCTTTGTAGAAAGGTGTCAGTGGGAAGAATAAGTGAGTGCACACACACCCCTCCCCATGCAGCATTGTCTAGTGCAAGGTGAGAGGGAACTTGTTCCTAGCAAAGAAGTGACATGTGCTGCTGTGGCTGATGTATAGTGTCATGCTGATACTTCACACATTAATGTAAGGTTTATTTTTTATAGTTTTTGTTTTTCTCTGTCTCAGATTTTACAGCTTCGCATAGCAGTTCTGCTGTTCCAGTCAGTAAACTTATACTGCACCTCCATGCTTCCTCCTCAGTGTTTACCTTGCTTTGCTCCTGTTGGCTGCCCTAAATCTCTTTAACCAGCTAACCTCACACCAGAATCACATTCAAAAGAATATTAAATTAATCCACAGTGGAGGAATTTATATATTTATTTACTTATTAGTACTGCTAAGGTCCAGTTTCACATATTGCAATTTATTCCATATTTTTGAATGATTAGCTCAGCAGTGGATAATAATAATAATAATAATAATAAAAAAAAATGATTTAGTTGTTTTTTGGGATGTTGGGGTGGAGAGCAAAATTGCATGGGGGGGGGGCAAGAATATTTTCGCCCAGGGTCTAGTCAATATTAAAGACGGCCCTGGATATGCAAAGCAAGAAAGCATAGTTGCGTAAGTATTAGTAAGGCTCAGCCAAAAAGTCACATCCTATACAATATCCCAAATGTAATGTTAAGTGTGTTGCACAAGAAGCAAGAGTTGGTCAGCTTAAAGTGGAACAGACACAAGTAAATGTTAAATCTTCAGACACTTGACATATCCATGCATAATCACAGTTACTAGCCCTTTGTGTATGGCACAGGTAAGTTAACTTCATTCATGACAAGAGTGTGTCAATAGCATAGAGTGCTGCACTTCCAGACAGTATGTGAGGACACGCCTCCAGTATATATTCCAAGAAGCGGTCAGTGAAATACTTATCCACTTGCAGATATCAGGCTCAGCGGCAGTCAGACCAGCAAAGGGTAAGCAAGGTAGGGAGGGGATCTCCCAGACGAACAAGTGTAGCGACAAACCAAAGCGTCCCTGTGCACGTTTCACTCCGTTCTCGTAGTCGCTCGGAGCTTCTTCCGGGTAATTATGCTTTCTTGCTTTGCATATCCTTTCCAAGTAATATCTCTTGGGACAGTCATATTTATTTTTAGTGGTGCACCACTTTAATTAGTTCTTTGCTACCTCTCTGCATATTATTATTCATGGGGATCCCCGACTCATATATGTTTTTATGTATTTATATGTTGATGCCTTCATAAATAAATGTATTTTTGAATTTTTGCACAGATTGCACGTTTGTCCCCTTCTTATATATAACTTTATAATCTTATAGGTGCTGTTTGTTCCTAGACTTTGGGACAGCACTGATTTGTGTGGTCTTCTTCCTTGTTTTATATGTTTATAGAATTACACTCAATGTAGCTTGCTCCCGCTACCAGACGAGAGCGGGTGCGAGCTACATTGAATGTAATGGTGCGATCGGGCTGGGCTGTGACTAGACAGCTGCCCAGATGAGCTTAGGAAAAAAAACAGACCCGCTCAGTAGAGCAAGGAGCGGCGGTCTGAGAAATTCTACTTTATAATAAAAAATTGCCGCAATATTATGTTGTATAAAGTTAGCGCTAAGACAATGTTATATAATGCTGCACTATGTGCAGAATTATATAACATTATTTTGTAGGTTTTCTGCCCCTTTATAATAGAAATGATTTACAAAAATGTATTAATATGGTATGCTCTATCTGAATTGTGAAAGAAAAATGTGGGTTTCATGTTCATTTAAGAAATAATCGGCTAGATTACGAGTTTTGCGTTAAGAGCGGCTCGGTACTAACTTGCAAGTTATTGTCACCGCTCACCTCCCTACAGCGCTGGTATTACAGGTTTGCAAAAACCCGGCGTTAGCAGGCAGTATTGCAGTGTAAAGCAAAATTGAGCTCCATACCGCACTCCAATACCAGCGCTGTGGTGAGCTGCGGTAAGCTGGTTTTACGTGCTCGTGCACGATTTCCCCATAGACATCACTGGGGAGAGCCGGCTGAAAAAAAGTCTAACAACTGCAATAAAGGAGCGTAAAGCTCCGTAACGCAGCCCCATTGATTCCTATGGGGAAACAAAATTTATGTTTACACCTAACACCCTAACATAAACCCCGAGTCTAAACACCCCTAATCTGCTGCCCCTGACATCGCCGACACCTACATTACCCTTATTAACCCCTAATCTGCTGCCCCTATTGTCGGCGCCACCTACATTAAACTTATTAACCCGTAATCTACTGCCCCCGACACCGCCGACACCTACATTACACTTAACCCCTAATCTTCCGCCCCCAACGTCGCTGCCATTATACTAAAGTAGGGCTGCAACAACTAATCGGTAAGATTGATCATAAAAATAGTTGTCAAAGAATCTCATTTTCAATTGGGTGGTCAGCGATTAGTTGGTTAATTGCACAGCACCAGCTGCTTGAATCCGATGAACTCCTGCACATGGTATTGTGCAAACATTTTTATTTATTATTATTTTTTTCTATCCGATTAATCGGATGATTATTGTCCGATTAATCGGATAGAAAAAAAAAGATTCAAAAAATAAATTAAATTTTTTTTGCACAATCTTAGTTGCAGTAGATCATCAGATTAATGCATCTGGTGCTGTGCAACTGACCAACTAATCGCTGACCACCTAAATGATAAAAATAGTTATCAACAAATCTCATTATGAGCAAACTCACCGATTAGTTGTTGCAGCCCTATACTAAAGTTATTAACCCCTAACCCTAAGTCTAACCCTAACCCTAACACCCACTAACTTTAATGTAATTAAATTAAATCTAAATAAAACCTACTATTAATAACGAAATAATTCCTATTTAAAACTAAATACTTACCTGAAAAATAAACCCTAAGCTAGCTACAATATAACTAATAGTTACAATGTATCTATCTTAGGTTTTATTTTTATTTCACAGCTAAGTTTGTATTTGTTTTAACTAGGTTGATTAGTTAGTAAATAGTTATTAACTATTTACTAACTACCTAGCTAAAATAAATACAAATTTACCTGTAAAATAAAACCTATCCTGAGTTACACTAACACCTAACCTTACATTACAATTAAATAAATTACATTTATTAAATACAATTAACTAAATTACCAAAACAAACAAATACTAAATTACACAAAATACAAAAGAAATGATCAAATATTTAAACTAATTACACCTAATCTAATAGCCCTATCAAAATAAAAAAGGCCCCCCAAAATAAAAAAAAACCTTAGCCTAAACTAAACTGCCAATAGCCCTTAAAAGGGCCTTTTGCGGGGCATTGCTCCCAAGAAATCAGCTCTTTTACTTGTAAAAGAAAATACAAACAACCCCCAGCAGTAAAACCTACCACCCACACAACCAAACCCCCCAAATAAAATCCTTACTAAAAAAAAACTAAGCTCCCCATTTGTATGGGCAATGCCCTTGAAAGGGCATTTAGCTCTTTTTCCGCCCAAACCCTAAGCTAAAAAAACCCCCCACCCAATAAACCCTTAAAAAAACCTAACACTAACTAACCCCTGAAGATCCACTTACAGTTTTTGAAGACCCGACATCCATCCTCAACGAAGTGGCAGAAGTCCTCAACGAAGCCGGGAGAAGTCTTCATCCAATCGGCAAGAAGTGGTCCTCCAGATGGGCAGAGCGGCTCCATTTTCAAGACATCTGGCGCGGAGCATCCTCTTCTTTCCACGGCTCTTCTCTAATGAAGGTTCCTTTAAGTGACGTCATCCAAGATGGTGTCCCCTGAATTCCGATTGGCTGATAGGATTCTATCAGCCAATCGGAATTAAAGGTGAAAAAATCCTATTGGCTGATGCAATCAGCCAATAGGATTGAGCTCACATTCTATTGGCTGATTGGAACAGCCAATAGAATGCAAGCTCAATCATATTGGCTGATTGGATTTTTTCACCTTTAATTCCGATTAGCTGATAGAATTCTATAAGCCAATCGGAATTCAAGGGACGCCATCTTGGATGATGTCACTTAAAGGAACCTTCATTCGAAAAGAGCCGTGGAAAGAAGAGGATGCTCCACGCCGGATGTCTTGAAGATGGAGCCGCTCCGCGCAGGATGGATGAAGATAGAAGATGCCGTCTGGATGAAGACTTCTGCCCGTCTGGAGGACCACTTCTTGCCGCTTGGATGAGTATGTCTCCCGGCTTCGTTGAGGACTTCTGCCGCTTCGTTGAGGATGGATGTCGAGTTTTCAAAAACTGTAAGTGGATCTTCGGGGGTTAGTGTTAGGTTTTTTTAAGGGTTTATTGGGTGGGTTTTATTTTTAGCTTAGGGTTTGGGCGGAAAAAGAGCTAAATGCCCTTTTTAAGGGCAATGCCCATACAAATGCCCTTTTCAGGGCAATGGGGAGCTTCGTTTTTTTTAGTTAGGATTTTATTTGGGGGGTTTGGTTGTGTGGGTGGTGGGTTTTACTGTTGGGGGTTGTTTGTATTTTTTTTACAGGTAAAAGAGCTGATTTCTTTGGGGCAATGCCCCACAAAAGGCCCTTTTAAGGGCTATTTGCAGTTTAGTTTAGGCTAGGGTTTTTTTTATTTTGGGGGGCCTTTTTTATTTTGATAGGGCTATTAGATTAGGTGTAATTAGTTTAAATATTTGATAATTTCTTTTTTATTTAGTGTAATTTACTGGATTTTTTTTTTGTAATTTAGTTAATTGTATTTAATAAATAAATATAAAAAGAGAGAGAGATGCACTCTGAGTGGCACTGGCCTTGTGGACAAGCACAGAAGTTTTTCTAGCTATTGTTCTGTCTCAGTGAGTGCGTCTCTCTATTTTCTTGATCTTGTATTTAATAAATGTAATTTATTTATTTGTAGTGTAAGGTTAGGTGTTAGTGTAAGACAGGTTAGGTTTTATTTTAAAGGTAAATTTGTATTTTTTTTAACTAGGTAGCTAGTAAATAGTTCATAACTATTTAGTAACTATTCTACCTAGTTAAAATAAATACAAACTTAGCTGTGAAATAAAAATAAACCCTAAGATAGATACAATGTAACTATTAGTTATATTGTAGCTAGCTTAGGGTTTATTTACAAGTAAGTATTTAGTTTTAAATAGGAATTATTTAGGTATTAATAGGTTTTATTTAGATTTATTTTAATTACATTAAAGTTAGTGGGTGTTAGGGTTAGACTTAGGGTTAGGTTTAGGGGTTAATAACTTTAGTATAGTGGCGACGACGTTGGGGGCAAAAGATTAGGTGTTAATAAATGTAGGCAGGTGGCGGCGATGTTAGGGGCGGCAGATTAGGGGTTAATAATATTTAACTAATGTTTGCGATGCGGAGTGCAACGGTTTAGGGGTTAATATGTTTATATAGTGGCAGTGATGTCCGGAGCGGCAGATTAGGGGTTAATCATTGTAATTTATTATTTGCGATGCGGGAGGGGCTCAGTTTAGGGGTTAATAGGTAATTTAGTAGTACTTTTTAGCACTTTAGTTAGTTTTATGTTACAGCTTTGTAGCGTAAAACTCATAACTACTGACTTTCAGTTTACGGTATGGATCTTGTAGTTTTAGGCTGTACCGCTCACTTTTTGGCCACCCAGGCAGACTCATAATACCGGCACAAAGGAAGTCCCATTGAAAAAGGATTTTTGAAAGCTGCGGTAGTTACGTTGCGTTCCGGCCAAAAAAGTGTATGGTGCAGCTAAACCTGCAAGACTCGTAATACCAGCGGTAGTGAAAAAGAGCCTTAACCCTGCTTTTTCACTCATACCCCAAAACTCATAATCTAGCCGAATGTGCTTTAAGTTATAAATTATATAACAAAGTACCTGCTATGTTGACTTAATTTAACTGAGGTATCCTTTCAAATATTTTTTTAATATATTTATTCTAACCATAAGTAGTTAATTAATGTATGTTTTAATACTACATTAACATACATTGACCAATAGTGCCCAATGATTATTATAAAGTGGCATTGAACTACTTAATAACAACAGCTATTAGTATTCTTGATGAATCAGCTATATATTACCCACAGATACAAACAAGTGAGAGGTTCCTTATAATCATTTCCTTTTTATTTGATGATAGAAGCATTTCTTGTCTGCTGTGCTCCCCTGCTGATTGTACTCTGATGTTTTTTGGCATAATTATCATTGATTAATAATTACAATTGGCTAATTATTTGCCCGCATTTCAGCTTTAATTTCCAATTTTTTTAAATTATTTGTTTAATAAAGTTCAATGTCTAAATCCACTTATGACGTACACGTATACACAACATACAATTTCCCTAAGGGTCTAACATGAGTGCTTATATAGTATTGCTTTTTTGTTCAGTACTCTAACTGAATTTTTTAAAGTTTTAGTAATAGATACATAACACGGTTTAACCACTATTATTAATGTATGAGGCCGTTTATAACAAGAAAGGTTATAGACCCTGTTAATCAATTGGTAGTGCCATCAATACCTTTTTTCTAAACGCTAGGATTTACCATCACTAAAAATAAACCTTAGTTTCAATAATCATTTATTAAAAAAACGCTGTTAAACTCACCCTATCTGTGCCGCAAGTATATTGCTAACTCAGCGCCTTCTGACACCCACGGCACAGCGCTCTTCTCCAATGAGGTGTTGTTTCCACCTCTAAGCCAATTGCGGTGTGTGTCAACTGACATCCTAGCCCAACTATTGGTTAACTTTAAGGCAAATGATCAGCCCAGTCAAAAAATATTTAAGGTGATTGATAAGGGAACCTGAGTCATAGTTTCATTAGAAATGCCTGAAAAGCGTAATCCATACATGGAAGTATACCCGACTTTTACGGATATAACTGAATTCCCCAGTTATATTAAACTATAACTGCATGATCAATAAAGGTATAATAAAAAGGAAATGCAATAACAGTTACCCAGAATTGCAAATAAGCAGTATATTGTTTTCTGACAGATTTCAAAATCTATTTCCATTTCCCTGCCCTACCATAACATAACTCATAAATGCATATGGTGTGAACTCTTGCACATGCTCATTAGACGCTGGTGCCTCAGAAAGTGTAACTACAGGGCTGTGTACAATATTTTTCAACAGTTGATAAAAGTTCCCAGGGACTCTGCAGCAAAGCAACGAAGTAAGCAGGTAGCCTGAGTAGAGACGACACTGATGGTTTACTTTACTCCCCAAAACCTCCAAAGTAAATTGCAACAAAATGCACAGAATATTAAATATTGTATTATGTAATTTAATTTATAAACTGCAAGAGATTAAAAACTGTCAGTTAACCAAATGATATACTGTATTTATTCTGCTGCTCTAATGCAATGTACAGGAGACTCAGATGCCACAATATACAAACAAATACAAGCACAAGACCAACAATGACCTTATGTATGTCTGATACCCACAGTCAGGCATCTATGCCAAGCTGTAAGGTTTATCCAATAAAGGAACACAATTACAGATACTGTTTGTAATATTATGTAAGGCAATATATAACGAAAGCAAGTTAAGGATGAATTATAATATGTATGTCTCACTGCTGGTAATGAATACCCAATAACTGTAAGGCAATCTGATCCAGCAGTGAATTTATCTAGAATGATTGTGAAATAAAACCAAACTTTATATGGTTTAATAAAGAGTTAAATAAGAATGTGCAGCAAAATTATTATGTAGCAGGAAAAAGGTCTAATCATCAGAATTGAGAGGCAAAAGGAAATGCAGTATTGATAACTTTTGAGGAGTTCAATATTGCAGAGGTAACTTTGATAACCACAATTGTTATAATTAGAAGGCAGAGACAAGATTATTAAAACTACGAAATAGCAAAATAAGAATATGAATGTTATTCCCCAGCTAAGTATGGTACTTCCAGAGATTAGTCACATTTACTACCTTATCCCATAGAGAGTTCTCCCTTTTGCCTGTCAGCAATGCGGTTTAGTGCTGAGCTGAGATGCTGAGTAGTGTAAACAGGAAGTTCCGGTTTCAGTCCGGTGGAATTCTGGGAGCTGTAGTTCAATTGCAGAAAAGAATAATAATAACGAAAAAACGGATAAACACTTGCTGAAGAAATAATAAAGTTAGTTAAAGCTTGCCAGGTCAGTATACTTATAGTTGTTAGATGGAGGATGACTGGAAGAAATCCTGTCCTGGGAAGGAGAGCTGAGAATGGTGCAGCTTACTCGAGCAGCGATGAAAGTTTCACCTTGCAGGTATGAAAATGAGGCTTGGTACTCAGGTGTTCAAAGGAACGGATTAGAATAACTAAGCAATGATGCTTAGTTGTTCTAACTATTTAAAGGGGAAGTACCCAATCAGAAGAAAGAACGAATTAAAGGCACAGTAACCCTTACAGGACCCCCTGCTCAAGGACGCTGTTCCACAGCGGTAGGACGAGGTCTGTCGGGGTGACGGCGATGAAATGAGGAAATTAACCTGGGAGCATTGACACTGGATGCAGGTTCCCAAGAATCCTCATCAGAAGAGAAATTCTTCCAGTGAATAAGATATTGTAGGGCACCCTGGCGTAGCCTAGAGTCCAGAATGGACTGGACTTCGAATTCATCCGGATCAAGGAGAATTGGAGGAGGAGGTTTTAGAATGTTGGATACTCTCTGCTCCTTGTAAGGCTTCAAAAGTGACACATGTATTGTTGGGTGAATGCGGAGAGTATTAGGAAGTTCAAGAGTGACAGCGTTCTGATTTACTATTCCTTTTATGCGATAGGGTCCGATGAAAAGACTTGCCAACTTTTTACTGGGTAGTTGTAATTTTAAGTTTTTTGTGGACAACCAAACCTTTTCTCCAATAGAATAATTTGGTGGGGGTCTTCTGCGTAAATCATACAACTTCTTTTGTGTAGCTTGTGAGTTCTCAATATTTTGACGAATGAAGTTGAAATTATCAACGAGTGAATTGTGTAACTCATCCACCAAAGGAAAATTTAAATCGTCATTTGAATCCAGAAGAAAGGTCGGATGGTATCCATAATTAGCAAAAAAAGGTGTAAGTTTTGTTGAGGAATTTACAGAATTATTATATGCAAACTCAGCAGTGGATATGAAGTCAATCCAGTTGTTTTGATGGAAAGAACAAAAACATCTTATGTATTGTTCCAACCACTGATTCACACGTTCTGCCTGACCATTGGTTTGTGGATGGAATGATGTAGAGAATCTATGATCTATTTGAGTGAGATCACATAATTTCGACCAGAACCTAGAGGTAAACTGCGTGCCTCTATCTGTTGTGAGGATGGAAGGAATTCCGTGTAATTTTACGATGTTGTCTAAAAACAGCTGTGATGTTTCTGCCGAGGTTGGCAATTTGTGATAAGGTAGGAAATGAGCCATTTTCGTGAAAATGTCAACCACCACAAAAATTGTAGTTTGATTTTTTGATGGAGGTAAATCAACGATGAAGTCCATTGAAAGATGTTGCCATGGTTTGGTGGGTATAGGAAGGGACATGAGTAATCCATAGGGAGGTTTTCTCTCCGGTTTGGACGTGTTGCATATGATGCAAGTTTGAATGTGTTGTTGAACACTCTCTCTCATCTTTGGCCACCAAAATGACCTCTTAAGTAAGTCAAGGGTGCGTTGAATTCCTGGATATCCAGAGAGGGGAGTATCGTGGTGGTTTTGTAGAAGTGTTTGTCTTAAAGAAATGGGTACATAGATCCTACCTTTGTGATAATAAATTCCGGATTTGTTTAGATAAGTAGAATGATCTTGATCGGTTTCTTGACTGGTATGCCTTTTTAGATCTGATATAAAGGTGTTAGTGAGACCAATGAAATGATGTTTGGGTATGATCTCAGTAGGATGGTCTTGGGGATCAGGTTTTTGAGGTAACCTTGAGAGAGCATCTGCTTTACCGTTCTTATTTGCTGGTCTGTAAATAATGTTGAAAGAGAATCTAGAAAAATAGAGGCTCCATCGAACTTGTCTTGCAGATAAAGTTTTGTTTGACTGTAAATATTGGAGATTTTTATGGTCGGTATAAATTTTGATAGGATGTTTTGTACCTTCCAGTAGATGTCTCCAGTATTCAAGAGCCTGTTTTATAGCGAGAAGTTCTTTGTCTCCGATAGGATAATTCCTCTCTGCTGGAGTCATAACTTTGGAATAATAAGAGATGGGGTGAATTGGACTATTTAGATCCATTTGTTGAGATAACACAGCCCCAATTGCGAAGTCTGAGGAATCGACTTCTAAGATATAATAGAAAGAAGGATTTGGAAATGTCAGAATGGGTGCAGTAGTAAAAAGATTTTTCAAAGTTGTAAAAGCTACCTCAGCTTCTGGAGTCCATTGAAATGGAATAGATATACTGGTTAATTTTGTCAGTGGTTTTGTAACTTTAGAGAAATCTCTAATAAATTTTCTGTAATAGTTTGAGAACCCTAAGAACCTCTGTAGGTCCTTCCTTGTCTTAGGTATCTCCCAATTTGACACAGCCTCGACCTTTTCTTGTTGCATTTCTATGCCAGTTGGGGATAAATTTTAACCCAGAAAAGTTACTTTGTCAGTATGGAAAAGACATTTTTCGGGTTTCGCATATAGTTTATGTAATCTTAAACGTCGGAGTACTTCTGTCACATGTTCTACGTGGTCAGTATAATTCTTTGAATAGATTAAAATGTCATCCAGGTATATAACAACACTAGTATCCAGAAGATCGTGGAAAATGTCATTAATAAAGTGCTGAAAGGTGGCAGGGGCATTACATAACCCGAAAGGCATAACGAGGTATTCGTATAAGCCGTATCGGGTCCTGAATGCCGTTAGCCACTCATGTCCTTCTTTAATCCTGATGAGGTTGTAGGCTCCTCTCAAATCCAATTTGGTGTATATGGTGGCTTCTGACAGGCGCTCAATGAGCTCTGGTATGAGTGGTAGGGGATAACGATTTTTGATTGTTACTTTGTTTAGTTGTCGATAGTCGATAATGGGTCTGATAGTGGAATCTTTATTACGCACAAAGAAAATGCCAGCTCCTGCTGGTGAAGTTGATGGTCTGATAAACCCTTTCCTGAGGTTTTCTTCAAGGTAAGCCTTAAGATGTTCAAGTTCCGGCTGACTGAGAGGATAAAGGTGACCAAATGGAATGGATGCTCCGGGTTGTAGATCGATGGGACAGTCATACTGTCTGTGGGGTGGTAGGTTTTCAGCTTCTGTCTTGCTGAAAACATCCTGGAATGTTGAATACTCCAGCGGAATCGGAGAATCCGTTGAATCACTTTTTAGACAATTTTGAATATTTAAACAATGATTGCTACAGAAATGTGAGTTAAACTTAATATGTGCAGGTGACCATTGTATTACTGGATTATGTGTTTGTAACCAATTAATACCTAATACTACAGGATAGTTAGGAGAGGGTAAAACATCAAATGAAATGAGTTCACTATGACCTAATGAGGTCATGTGAATAGGTATAGTTTGATGAGTAACAGGACCTGTAGTTATGGGTGAACCATCAATCACACGGACAAAGATAGGTTTTGTTTTGCGAATAAGGGGGATTTTATTGGATTTAACAATTTGTAAATCTATAAAGTTGCCATAGGCTCCTGAATCTATAATCCCATCAATCGTCAGATGTCTTTGATCCCACTGTAGAGAGAGTGACAGAGTGAAATAGGCTGAGTTAAGTACATTCAGAATTGTAGAAGTAGTAGAAACAGACTTACTGCGTTTGTTCTTTTGAAGGACAGGGCAGTCTTGAACGGTATGTTGAGGGTTTGCACAGTACATGCATAAGGATTTTATCCTACGTCTAAGTCTTTCTTCCGGTGTGAGCGGTCCTCGGGCTATACCTATCTCCATAGGTTGTTCAGCAACTTTTGAGGTTGTAGGTATATCTTGTGAGCTTTGTCCTGAAAACATTTTAGGACGAACATCTGAATTAAATCGTTCAGCACGTCTTTCACGTAGTCTGCGATCTAACAGTGTGGCCATTCTCATTAATGCTTCAAGAGTCTTAGGCAATTCGACTCTGGCAAGCTCATCTTTGAGACTATCAGCAAGACCCAGTCTGAATTGGTTGCGCAGTGCAACTTGGCTCCATTGGGAGTCAGAAGCGTATAACTTAAAGTCAGTGACATAGTCCTCGACTGGCCTTTTACCCTGTTTAAGATTCCTCATAGAGGATTCTGCAGTTAATTGCACATCTTTGTCCTGATATAGGTTATCAAGTGCATCAAAGAATTCCTCTAGTGACCCCAGTAGTGGATCTTCTGTCTCACACAGGTTATCCGCCCATGAGCGGGGTTCACCTTTCATAAATGATATGATACTCAGAACCTTGACCCTCTCAGTTGGGTATGTTCTGGGTTTTAGTTGAAACAAAAGTTGACAGGAATTTTTAAACTGTCTATAGAATTTACGGTTACCAGAAAAAGGTTCAGGTAACATAACTTGGGGTTCTGGGTTATGCTCCTGAGGTGTGGGTCTAAGGCTTAATGAATCTCTTATAATAGCCCTTAGTGATTGATTCTCAAGTTGCACATCATGGACTGCTTGTGCAAGTTGATCAACTTTCTGAGACAAGTTATACACAATTTGTGGAATATCTGTTGGTTCCAATTCCATTTTTTTGGCTTAGTTATTATGTAAGGTTTATCCAATAAAGGAACACAATTACAGATACTGTTTGTAATATTATGTAAGGCAATATATAACGAAAGCAAGTTAAGGATGAATTATAATATGTATGTCTCACTGCTGGTAATGAATACCCAATAACTGTAAGGCAATCTGATCCAGCAGTGAATTTATCTAGAATGATTGTGAAATAAAACCAAACTTTATATGGTTTAATAAAGAGTTAAATAAGAATGTGCAGCAAAATTATTATGTAGCAGGAAAAAGGTCTAATCATCAGAATTGAGAGGCAAGAGGAAATGCAGTATTGATAACTTTTGAGGAGTTCAATATTGCAGAGGTAACTTTGATAACCACAATTGTTATAATTAGAAGGCAGAGACAAGATTATTAAAACTACGAAATAGCAAAATAAGAATATGAATGTTATTCCCCAGCTAAGTATGGTACTTCCAGAGATTAGTCACATTTACTACCTTATCCCATAGAGAGTTCTCCCTTTTGCCTGTCAGCAATGCGGTTTAGTGCTGAGCTGAGATGCTGAGTAGTGTAAACAGGAAGTTCCGGTTTCAGTCCGGTGGAATTCTGGGAGCTGTAGTTCAATTGCAGAAAAGAATAATAATAACGAAAAAACGGATAAACACTTGCTGAAGAAATAATAAAGTTAGTTAAAGCTTGCCAGGTCAGTATACTTATAGTTGTTAGATGGAGGATGACTGGAAGAAATCCTGTCCTGGGAAGGAGAGCTGAGAATGGTGCAGCTTACTCGAGCAGCGATGAAAGTTTCACCTTGCAGGTATGAAAATGAGGCTTGGTACTCAGGTGTTCAAAGGAACGGATTAGAATAACTAAGCAATGATGCTTAGTTGTTCTAACTATTTAAAGGGGAAGTACCCAATCAGAAGAAAGAACGAATTAAAGGAACAGTAACCCTTACACAAGCCCACATCTCAGGGCATATATTTTCAGGATATACTCCCAGTATAAGGTGACCAGATTTTTAAAATTAAATCCAGGAACATTTTTTTTTATTGGCAAATGGTAAAAAAACTATTTTATTAGCATATTTTCCTCAAATTATACATTCAGTGTATTTGGTATGGGTTTATATGGAGTGATTGTATGATATATATATATATATATATATATATATATATATATATATATATATATATATATATATATATGTTATTTCTCACATTTTCTCACACACACACAAGCATACATTTACACACATGCACATACACAAGCATACATATATACACATACACAAGCATACATATACACACATGCATGCGCACGCACACCAGTGTTAATTTTGACGGCAAATTTCAATTTAGTCTTAGTTTTAGTCTTTTGACTAAAATGCCATTTTAGTTTTAGTCGTATTTTAGTCATCTGAATTGTTTTAATTTTAGTCTAGTTTTAGTCGACTGAATCTCCAGTAGATTTTAGTCGACTAAATCTCCAGTAGATTTTAGTCAACTAAAATCTAAGGGGTTTAGTTAAAGTGTAATGCATTATTTAAGCATTTCTCTATCATTTGCAAACTGATTACATACTCCAGGAGTAAACGTAACACCTGTTAATATTTATGGTATTAAGGTTTAAACATGCAATAAAGACACAGATTTAGCCGTTGTGATATGTAACATCTTTATTAAACTTAAAATTAAATAAAACCAAGTTTCATAAACAAACAGAAGTGCAACTTTAAAATATAAAAAAACAAAACTGTAAACTGTATTGGCTGTATTGAACATATTACCCAATATAAAAACGTTAACAGTTCTCTGTTAATAATTAAAACAAGTATCAAGTAACTTAACACAACAAAAAGTTTCTGCAGCTAGCACAGACACAGCATAACTTAAACCCATACTCTTGGGTTATGCTTATTTCAATAGGAAGAATCAATTGATTGTTCACAGATTCGAAAAAGTTTTGGCAACAATATTAGCACTGCTCTAGAACTTCCAAACTCATTAAATACTCCTGGGGGTCGATCCGATAAAAATCGTCGCCCGCAAAAGCCGGCGACGCCAATATTTGCGCGGGTTTGGTATCCTATATACGGCGTAACCTAGAAGTTACGCGCGTATATTTCTGCCGTCGCCCGTAGTTTTTTGGGCCATAGGCAGGTATACCAAACCCGCGCAATTTGGTATCCAATATACAGCGTAAGGACTTACGTGGCGAAAATGGAGAAATCTTACTCCATTTTCACCTCGCCACAAAAAGCAGCCGTAAGAAGCCTTACGCTGACTATTGGAGCCCCATAACTCCCTAAACTGGCTGCTAAAATAAACCTAACACCTAACGCATGCGCAATGTCTATCTCCCTGTCAACCGCGATCTGCTAAAATAAACCTAACACCTAACACATGCGCAATGTCTATCTCCCTGTCAACCGCGATCCCCCGCCGCAATCCCTAATAAAGTATTTAACCCCTAAACCGCCGCCATCTACATAAACTAACCCCCTACTGTGAGCCCCTAAAACCGCCACCATCTAACTGATCTATCCCCTAATGTGAACCCCTAAAACCACCACCATCTAACTGATCTATCCCCTAATGTGAACCCCTTACACCGCCGCCATCTATATTAAAATTATTAACCCCTAATTTAATCTACCTACCCCGCCCCCAGCTATATTATCTATATTAACCCTAAGTATATTATAGTTAATATAGTTATTACATTATATATATTAACTATATTAACCCTAATTATATTAGGGTTAATATAGTTAATATAGTTACTATAGTATTTATATTAACTATATTAACTCTATCTAACCCTAACACCCCTAACTAAATTCTTATTAAATAAATCTAATTCATATTATAAACTAAAATATTCCTATTTAAATCTAAATACTTACCTATAAAATAAACCCTAAGATAGCTACAATATAATTAATAATTACATTATAGCTATGTTAGGGTTTATATTTATTTTACAGGTAAATTGTTAATTATTTTAACTAGGTATAATAGCTATTAAATAGTTATTACCTATTTAATAGCTACCTAGTTAAAATAATTACCCAATTACCTGTAAAATAAATCCTAACCTAAGATACAAATACACCTACACTATCAATAAATTAAATAAACTACAAATATCTATCTAAAAATACAATTAAATAAACTAAACTAAATTACAAAAAAAACAAACACTAAATTACAAAAAATAAAAAAAAAAGATTACAAGATTTTTAAGCTAATTACACCTATTCTAAGCCCCCTAATAAAATAATAAAGCCCCCCAAAATAAAAAAATTCCCTATCCTATTCTAAATTAAAAAAAAGTTCAAAGCTCTTTTACCTTACCAGCCCTTAAAAGGGCCTTTTGTGGGGGCATGCCCCAAAGAAAACTGCTCTTTTGCCTGCAAAAAAAAACACAATACCACCCCCCAACATTACAACCCACCACCCACATACCCCTAATCTAACCCAAACCCCCCTTAAATAAACCTAACACTACCCCCCTGAAGATCTCCCTACCTTGTATTCACCCAGCCGGGCCGAACTCCTCATCCGATCCAGGCGATGTGTTCCAGCAAGCGGCAGTGAAGTCTTCTTCCATCCGGGTGATGTCTTGAAGCAAGCGGCAGAGAGTCTTCATCCATCGGCGATGTCTTCAAACAAATCGGCATCTTCAATCTTCTTTCTTCGCTCCTCCGCCGCGGAGCATCCTTCCAGCACGACGACTTCCCGACGAATGAGGTTCCTTTAAATGACATCATCCAAGATGGCGTCCGTCGAATTCCGATTGGCTGATAGGATTCTATCAGCCAATCGGAATTAAGGTAGAAAAATCTGATTGGCTGATTGAATCAGCCAATCAGATTCAAGTTCAATCCGATTGGCTGAACCAATCAGCCAATCGGATTGAAATTGAATCTGATTGGCTGATTCAATCAGCCAATCAGATTTTTCTACCTTAATTCCGATTGGCTGATAGAATCCTATCAGCCAATCGGAATTTGACGGACGCCATCTTGGATGACGTCATTTAAAGGAACCTCATTCGTCGGGAAGTCGTCGTGCAGGAAGGATGCTCCACAGCGGAGGAGCGAAGGAAGAAGATTGAAGATGCCGATTTGCTTGAAGATATCGCCGATGGAAGAAGACTCTCTGCCGCTTGCTGGAACACATCGCCCGGATGGAAGAAGACTTCACTGCCGCTTGCTGGAACACATCGCCCGGATCGGATGAGGAGTTCCGCCCGGTGTGGTGAAGACAAGGTAGGGAGATCTTCAGGGGGGTAGTGTTAGGTTTATTTAAGGGGGTTTGGGTTAGATTAGGGGTATGTGGGTGGTGGGTTGTAATGTTGGGGGGTGGTATTGTGTTTTTTTTTACAGGCAAAAGAGCAGTTTTCTTTGGGGCATGCCCCCACAAAAGGCCCTTTTAAGGGCTGGTAAGGTAAAAGAGCTTTGAACTTTTTTTAATTTAGAATAGGGTAGGGAATTTTTTTATTTTGGGGGGCTTTATTATTTTATTAGGGGGCTTAGAATAGGTGTAATTAGCTTAAAATTCTTGTAATCTTTTTTTTATTTTTTGTAATTTAGTGTTGTTTTTTTTGTAATTTAGTTTAGTTTATTTAATTGTATTTTTAGATAGATATTTGTAGTTTATTTAATTTATTGATAGTGTAGGTGTATTTGTAACTTAGGTTAGGATTTATTTTACAGGTAATTGGGTAATTATTTTAACTAGGTAGCTATTAAATAGGTAATAACTATTTAATAGCTATTATACCTAGTTAAAATAATTAACAATTTACCTGTAAAATAAATATAAACCCTAACATAGCTATAATGTAATTATTAATTACATTGTAGCTATCTTAGGGTTTATTTTATAGGTAAGTATTTAGATTTAAATAGGAATATTTTAATTAATAATATTAATATTAGATTTATTTTAATAAGAGTTTAGTTAGGATGTTAGAGTTAGATAGGGTTATTATACTTAATATATATATAATATAATAACGATATTAACTATATTAACCCTAATATAATTAGGGTTAATATAGTTAATATATATAATATAATAACTATATTAACTATATTAACCCTAATATAATTAGGGTTAATATAGTTAATATAGCTGGCGGCGGTGTAGGGGGATTAGATTAGGGGTTAATACATTTATTATAGGTGGCCGCGGTGTAGGGGGATGTAGATTGTAGGCAAAAGAGCAGTTTACTTTGTGACAAAGCCCTGCCAAAAGCCCTTTTAAGGGCTGGCAAAAGAGCTGTTACTTTGGGGCAATGCCACGCAAAAAGCCCTTTTCAGGGCTATTTGTAGGGTTAGACTTAGGTTTAGTGGTAGGGATAGTTTAGTATTTTAGGGGTTAAATAATTTAATATAGATGGCGGCGGGGTAGGGGGATTAGATTAGGGGTTAATAATTTTAAAATAGATAGCGGCGGGGTAGGGGCTCACTTTAGGGGGTAGGTAAGGTAGATGGCGGCGGTGTTAGGGGCTCACTTTAGGGGGTTATAGATTTAATATAGCTGGCGGCGGTTTAGGGGTTAATAACTTTATTAGGTAACGGCGGGCTCCGGGAGCGGCGGTTTAGGGGTTAATACATATTTTATTGTTAGGCTAGTGAGGGGGGATAGCGGATAGAGGGTTAGACGTGTCGGGCTATGTTAGGGAGGCGTGTTAGACGTGTCGGGCTATGTTAGGGAGGCGTGTTAGACAGTGCGGGTGATTTAGACTTTAGTCAGGTTTTGTAGGCGCCGGCAGTTTCTAACGTGCCGCAAGTCACTGGCGACGCCAGAAATTTGTACTTGCGCAGATTTCTGGACATCGCTGGTTTGTCAGACTTACGGCACGTTAGCATCTGATGGCGACATATATGGGATAGCTCGAGTTGCGAGCTGAAACTGCGGGCGACGCGGGTTCCCTCGCTTGCGCCGCAAACTGCGATCTATATCGGATCGACCCCCTGGAGTAAAGGTTTATTAACCTGTTTTTATTTATGGTATTAAGGTTTGAACATGCAATACAGATTTAACAGATTTAACTGTTGTGGTATATAACATGTCTATTTATCTTAAAATTTAATAAAATTAAGTTTTGTAAATTTTACAAAAGAGCATTAATTGAATATGGATTGATTATAACAACTTGCATAAAATGTTTTTGTCAGCAAATTTTGATTTAGATTTAGTCATAGTCTTTTGACTAAAATGTCATTTTGATTTAGTTTTAGTCATAGTCTTTTGACTAAAATGTCATTTTAGTTTTAGTCGTATTTTAGTCAGCAGAATTTCTTTAGTTTTATAGTCATTTTAGTCTAGTTTTAGTCGACGAAATTAACACTGACACACACAAGCATTCATATACATGCATGCACATACACACAAGCATATATGCATGCACATACAGAAAAGCATACAAATATACACATACACACATACACATACAAGCATACATATATACACATACACACACATGCACATACACACACATACAAGCATACATATATGCACATACACACACAGCATACATAATACACACATACACACACATAGAAGCATACATATATACACATAGACACACAAGCATACATACATACACACACACACACACAAGCATACATATACACACATGCACATACACACACACATACAAGCATACATATATACACATACACACACAAGCATACATATACACACACATACAAGCATAGTAGCATACATATACACACACAAGCATACATATACACACATGCACATACACACACATACAAGCATACATATATACACATACACACACAAGTATATATATATATATATATATATATATATATATATATATATACATACACACATACACACACACATACATATACACACATGAACATGCACACACCTACAAGCATACATATATATATATACATATATATATATATATATATATATACACATACAAGCATACATATACACACATACATACAAGCATACATATACACACACAAAAGTATACATATACACACATGCACATACACACATACAAGCATACATATATACACACATACATATACACAAGCATACATATATACACACAAGCATACATGTGCACACATACACACGCATATATATACACACATACATATACACAAGCATACATATACACACACAAGCATACATGTGCACACATACACACGCATATATATACACACATACATATACAGAAGCATACATATACACACACATACATATACACCCACATATACAAGCATACATATATGTACACACAACCCTACATACACACATGTACATACACACACATACATATATAGACACACAAGCATACATATACATGCATGCACATACACACACACACACAAGCATAAATATACACACATGCACATACACAAGCATACATATACACACATACACAAGCTCTTCCCTCCTGACCTACGCGTTGCCTACCATACGCTGAGACAAAGTGACGTTATCAGGATGATCACTTCCTCTCAGCGCTTGACTGCAGTACAACAGGAGCCAGGGACAGTTCAACAGGAGGCGGAGACATTTCCGGGGACATCATTTTTCTGGGGACAGTCTCCTCAATCCGGGGACTGTCCCCTAAAATCGGGGATGTCTGGTCACCCTATCCCAGGACCACAAAGGGACAGAAGGCCAAATACTGTGCCTTCCCTGTACTATATGCAGAGAATATGCTTCCTGTATTTAAGCAACTTAATAATCACAGCAGTCTGACAAGGAATTATTTATTTCATTTTTTGAAATAGAGATCATAAAATGAGCATTGAACAGGAAATGGGGAGGATGGGATGTTAGAAAGTTTGAGCTGCTTTATTAAACTGATTCTTGCATTTTACATATTTAGGGATGCATTGCCAATTAACTGGAAAGGAGAACTCACACAGTTTTAGTTACAGAGTGGCGTAAACCTCTATGAGCATTAAAACACATTTTTTTTTTACATGTAACAAAATAAAATATTTACTGTTCTGTCCCTTTAAAGGAACTATAAAATCAAAATAAATGCTAAATATAGAGACGTATTCATAACAAAGATGAGCATACAAACAATATGTAGATATATTGTATAATATGTTAAGTCTTTAAAAATTAACTGTAATGTTTTAGTTTTATAAAGTAATGGGTGCCACCATTTTGTAACCTAGGTTAAAAGCCTACTATGGCATCTTATGTTGTCTGCTTAGTTATAAACTAACCACAAGGGTCAATTCTGAGGATTTCTCTATAACTGGTACCAAAGTAGGATGTCTAGGTTAATGGGAAACAACAAAACAAACTAGTAGTGTCACATTTTATTTTAGTTGGATAGAGACTAAACGTGGGTATTAAGATATTAGTGGATGTATGGGTGTGCACATTCAATAACCCTTATGTAAGGTCGGTGCATATGTACAATTATTTGTAAAGCTTGTAATAGAGGCGAAAATGTAAGTACATTTACCAGCAAGCAGCAAATGTTGTATATGCTTCATCATTAATGATTCATCTCTGGCTATGCACACAGTGTAGTTTATCAACACAGAGGGAATAGAGCATGGGGGCACAGCCTGCATGCTGCACATCAGTCACTGAGTTATACCACTAAAGACGGAGTATGGAAGTGGAGAAGGGAGGGGGGGGGGTAAAGTGGGGCACAGGAGGGAGGAGGTAAAACTGATAGAGGAGGTCGGGTAAAATGGAAGTGGGACAACTAAAGGTCTAGAATGGAAGTGTTACAGGACAAAACAGTAAAATGAAAGTAGGACAGGAGGGGGGTGATTTGGGACATGAGAGGGTGGAACAGAAGGGACAGTATATGGACGTGAGGGAGAAGGGGGAGTGAATATGAGCTGGACAGTGAGATCAAACCATGAAAAAAAACTTGTAGTCACATATCATCTTTTGCCACCACAAATAAATAAGGTGTGAATGTGCCATCAATTTTTCATAGTCTTAAAAGCAAAGTTATACAAGTGGAGTAAAGCAAGAATTGTAAAATGGGACTGAAACTAAGGCAAAGAGTTTCATTGCTATCTGATTTAAAAAGTCCATCCCAACAGTATTACTAATATTTAATTTAACAGCAACTTATGTTGTACCCGGTTAATTAAACTAAATCAAATACAGTATAGCTCCTGACATTAATATAGCTTGTATGTGTGCAGGAAATTCATTTATGGCACTGACTTTACAGCTTTGTGTGCTGATATATATGTATGTCTGATGTTTATGCTCCCAATCAAACATTAAAAGACATGGAAATTCTAAAATGAAACTCCCCCATTAAAAACTATTTTGTGTATGAGTTCATATATTCATATTCACATGCAATCTGCACTCTCTGGTCTTAGTTAAAATGTATTCCTGACACATTCTTGAGAGTGCGGATCCCATGGACAGTGGTTTTATATTAGAGAATGTAAGACTGTATTTAAAGGGGTAGTATACTCCAGAATTGTTATTGTTTAAAAAGATAGATAATCCCTTTATTACCCATTTCCCAGTTTTGCATAATCAACACCGTTATATTAATACACTTTTTACCTCTGTGATTACCTTGTATCTAAGCCTCTTTCTTTTAACAGACTTGCATTTTAGACAATCAGCACTTACTCATAAATGACTCCACGGGAGTGAGCACAATGTTATCTATATGATACACATGAACTAGCGCAGTCTAGCTGTGAAATTTGAAAATTTAACATAAGAGGTGGCCTTCAAGGGCTTAAAAAATAGCATATGAGCCTACCTAGGTTTAGCTTTCCACAAAGGCTACCAAGGGAACAAAGCACATTTGATGATACAAGTATATTAGAAAATTATTTAAAATTACATGCCCTATCTGAATCATGACAGTTTCATTTTGACTAGACTATCCCTTTAAGTAATGCACATGGCTTGAATTGCTCCAAATAATACATTTTTTCATTGGCAGTAAAGCTGCTGCCTGCAAAAAAAGTGTGCAATAACTTAAAGCGATAGTCAAGTCAAAATTAAACTTTCATGATTCAGATAGGGCATTGTTAAACAACTTTCCAATTTACTTTTATCATAAAATGTGCTTTGTTATCTTGGTATTCTTTGTTGAAAGCTAAACCTAGGTAGGCTCATATGGTGATTTCTAAGCCCTTGAAGGCCACCTCTTATCTCAGTGCATTTTAACAGGTTTCACAGTTAGATACTGCTAGTTCATGTGTACCATATAGATAAAATTGTGCTCACTCCAGGTGAGTTACCTAGGAGTCAGCACTGATTGGCTAAAATACAAGTCTGTCAAAAGAACTGAGATAATGGGGCAGTCTGCAGAGTGTTAGATACAAAGTAATCACATAAGTTAACTGCTAGTTCATGTATACCATGTAGATACAATTGTGCTCACTCCAGGGGAGTTACCTAGGAGTCAGCACTGATTGGCTAAAATGCAAGTCTGTCAAAAGAACTGAGATAATGGGGCAGTCTGCAGAGTGTTAGATACAAAGTAATCACATAAGTTAACTGCTAGTTCATGTATACCATGTAGATACAATTGTGCTCACTCCAGGGGAGTTACCGGAGTCAGCACTGATTGGCTAAAATGCAAGTCTGTCAAAAGAACAGTCTGCAGTCTGTCAAAAGACAGTCTGCAGAGTATTAGATACAAAGTAATCACAGAAGTTAAAAGTATATTAATATAACCGTGGTTATGGAAAACTGGGGGATGTGAAAAGGGATTATCTTTTTAAACAATAAAAATTCTGGGGTAGACTGTCCCTTTAAATGCAACTGAATTATTTTGATTAATTAAATTGAATTTATTACTTCCATATCCATTTAATGCTGCCTTTTGTTGCAGCTAGAAATTAGAGATGGATAAGTCTGTTTACTAACATTGAAAAGTTTTCATTTAAAAAAAAAGTAAAATGTTTGTTTCAAACAAATATTACATGTTACTATACTGAATGTCTTTTTATATGCATGCTTTGAGGTACCAGCTACTACTGAGCATGTGCAAAAGTTCACAGTGTATATGTATACAAACGAGTCTGTTATTGGCTGGTTGCTGTCACATGATATAGGGTGCCGGGAATAAGAAGTAAATTTAAAAAATTGTCAGAAAAAAAAACCTACTGGTAATTTAAAATGTGGAGTAAGTTCTATTGCTTTGTCTTTTTCTATTTTACGACAGAAAACAAGAGAAGAGCGCAAAACCACTCTAAGAGTAAATGTTTTTAATTGGACAATTAAGCAGAAGTAAAAAACAAACGTACCAAATGTTAACATAAATTGTGCACAAAAATCATACCTAGGTAGGCTAATTTGCTAATTTTAAGCCCTTAAAGACTGCCTCTTACCTCAGTGCATTTGGAAGTTTTTACTCAGTTAGACAGTGCTACTTCATGTGTGCCACATTGATAACATAGTGGTCACTCCTGTGGGATTATTTATGAGTCAGCACTGATTGGCTAAAATGCAAGTCTGTCAAAAAAAACAGAGATAAGGGGGCAGTCTGCAGAGGCTTAGATACAAGGTAATCACAGAGGTAAAAAGTGCTTTAATATAACAGTGCTGGTTATGCAAAACTGGGGAATGGGTAATAAAGGGATTATAAAGAGTGTATAGCTGCCGGGTATGAGGGAAAAGAGATGGCCCCTATTTTTTTTCTTCTCTCTCCTCTATCTATATCGCTAATGTTATTTTGGGAGATTAACTAATTTATTCTTAAAATATGTGGTCTTTGAGTTTGCTGAGTCTGATGTATTTCATTTTAAACTGAATGTTTAACAGATTTTTGTTTTATTTCAATATATAAAAGGTGATAATGTAAGAAAAGGAAAATCTGGAAAGCTTTCTCAATGTTTGTTATTGTTCTCACAGACCCATAGGAAAAATTATATTAAATAAACAATAAAAATTCTGGTGTAGACTGCCCCTTTAAATAAAAATGTTAAAAATGTTAGACCCTGTGTCCTTCATTCAATGAAGTAAACAAAGAACAATAAAAAAATCTGAAGGTCCTCTATAGAGCTGCTGCTCTCTAATGTGTATTCATCATGAATAATCAGCTCTACAGAAAGAAACATAGGGATTGCTGATATTTTTTTCACTGCAGAAAAAGATCTATCCTTGGTGAATCTAGGCCTTTATTGTAATACACCAGATCCCACAGCTGTGCGTTTTGGAGCACTTGTAGCATTCGATTGCTATGGTATCCAGTTGCCTAGCGACAAGAGCACCCGCACAGGTTTTAAAAAGAGACACAGTTGATTGCTGGACTCTAATAGAGCGGATGGACATATAATGAGTCACTGGCTGAGCAGGGGGTAGGCCAGTGAAATAAGAGAGAGTGAATCTTTAGTCTTTAAAGGATCATTTGCATATGTTATAATAGGACTAGTTTATGAGCAGGTGAGTCAGGCACAGGCTCAGCTGCTTATGATTTTGCCTGGTCCATTTCCAGAGCCACAATACATCAGGGGGTATAGGCTGCATATATAAATCAAATGCATATATCTTATAGCTCCATCTATACAATATGATATGTAACTCTACCTTCAAGTAAAAGAGCATTATTCTAATTGGTTTAAATATAGCATTTCCTTAATCAGAAAACATCATCAGTGGTTTATTTTGTAATTGATTTCTGATCCATCTTTTAAATGAGATTGCTAAAAGCACGCCTTGCCTGATTAAAAATCGACTTAGAGGGATAGTCTCAGCATCCCATTTTAATATTTTTTTTAAATGTGAAAGCTCTTTAAATAAACACATTAAAATAATGATTAACAATAATAATATGGTTTAATGTTTTTATTTTAACTGAAATAGTTCCTTTTACATAACACAGGTGTCAGTAGTGGAAATGTGCAACTGCTTTTGGGGTCAACACTTTATAAATGTACTTGATTGACAGGCAAGTGAGTGAGTGTGTATGCACCAGTGATTGCATAGGCTCAAGGTACCAATCTAGGGGTTAAAAAAGAGTTAAAGGGATACTAAACCCAATTTTTTTATTTAATGATTCAGATAGAGAATGCAATTTTAAGCAACTTTCCAATTTACACCTACTATCAATTTTTCTTCGTTTTCTTGTTATCTTTATTTAAAAAGCAGGAATTTAAAGCTTAGGAGCCAGCCCTTTTTAGGTTCTGCACCCTGGATAGTGCTTGCTTATTGGTGGCTACAAGCAAGCGTAACACAGGTTATCAACCAAAAATGGGCCGGCTCTTAAGCTTTACATTCCTGCTTTTTAAATAAAGATAGCAAGATAATGATGAAAAAAATGATAATAGGAGTAAATTAGAAAATTGCTTAAAATTGCATGCTCTATCTGAATAATTAAAGAAAACATTGAGGTTTAGTGTCCCTTTAAAGTAGCCTTTGCATTTTATCATAAATGTTGTTAAAATTGTATCCTTGGGCTGTACACTGTTATGTCCCTTTAATATAGAATAATATTCTGTCAGCTGATATGTATAGCAATAATGTTACTGCATTTGCAGTGTGAATTGACTGTGTATTACTCACTTGGCTGCCAGAGAGAACTGAAATGCATTGTTATACAAAGCTATCTTTGGAAGCCAAAGAGTTAACAAGGTGGATCAGTACCTTGTGCCTGTACTTTGATAAATGATAATGTGTAAATTAGCTGGCTTTGCACCAGCCTATGCAGTCAATAGCAGTCTGCACCAGGTCGCCATCTTAATAAGCAGTTGTGTTTCCCAATCCAAAACGGAGTTACAATTAAGTACACAATCATTCTAGATGTGTTAATTATAACCCCTTTCATTGGTTAATCACTATGTCAGATAATCTAAATCTGCTAATTACCTTACATTATTTGTCAGTACTATGTCAATGTCTTCCGTTTCATACCCTCTTGACATAAAGTGTAAAGGGACAGGAGGGCAAAAATTAAACTGGTCTATAATGGATTTCTTTACACAGTAGGTCCAGTAAATGTATTAAGGACTTTGCAAATATTGAAAAATGACACAAAATAAATATGCAGGTCTGTTGGAATTCTGTAATGTTGCCACTAATCATTAGATGCAAATGTATTATTTTTGCAGCAGTGGATAGTGGTGGGTGAGTATATTTTGTTCATTATTTTGCATGGCTTATGACATTTGTAGAATTAGATTACCATCTGTATGACCAGATGGGGGTGACAGGAGGGCAATGATTTGATCTCAGATCATCTCCCTGGCTCTGCAGCCTCTATATAAGCTACATACCCACATCAGAGCCCTAGTCCTGGAAGCCGCTCTGAGGTACCCTTACACATCCAGTCTCTCTATCTAGGGTAGTCAGAAGGCCAGTATTTAACCAGTCAGTTCAGTATTTAACTGTATCAAGGTTAGAAGTGAGCATGTGGCTGACGAGGGTTACAGGGTGTGGGGTCTAACCTGGAATTTGTTGAAAGCATATAGGTTACAGGGGCTAGGGTCAGGGATTTCATATAACTGACAGAGGATGCAAGCAGTGGGGTCTGTTTGAGGTATAAGGTGGGCATATGACTGGTTGCAGGACCAAAGGATCTGATCAAACCACCAAATACTGGTTTCCTCCAATCACCTGCGGGTTGTTCAGTATTTTTGTAGAGGTCAGCTGATACCCTAATACTTATGCTATCATATGTTCCCAGATCACATTCTTGGCTTTGCAACCAATCTGTCACCCACATGTTACATCAAACCTTAGAATAGACCCCTAGCCCTGCAGCTCCTCTTTTCTCAATATACCCAGACACCAGTGGCCCTGCAGCCATTTTGTCAGCCACATACCAATATGCAACCCAAATGGTCCTACAGCCCATCTGTTAGCCCATACCACAAACCCTCTTAGCTATACATCCCTTCCTTCAACTCCATGCCTACATCAGACCCCTGGCATTGAACCTTATTTTTTTAAACATATTGTGACGTACAGGGTTAAGCAAACCTGCACGAGTCACCAGTTTGGCACAGAAAGGGTTAACTGACACTTTCCACCTTAACCAGTTTGTCACAGTCTATCCACTCCAGGCAAGCCAGTGACTTTGTTCAGTGGGTGCATGGGTTAACAAACATTCTCTAGTTTTTACTAGAACTAGCAAAATGCCCAAACTCCCCTTTAATGCCACCTACACTAAACTATCTCTGCTGCCACCACTTTAAGATTATTATATGGGAAACCTTAAGGAAAAACCCAGACTAACAAATTAAAAATCCCTAAATACAATTGGGCACAAATCAATCTAGAATAACACAGTACTTTTATTACCAGCCTCTTTGGTAACGCCGTTCAAATATTAGACAAAGGCAAAAACTTGGTAAAGGAACATTTATTATAAACAAAAAATAGTCACAGTACATTTATCTAGAAAAAGGAGTTAAACACAATTACACAAACGTAAACAGTTTTTTAATAAAAATAAAATGTGAGAAAATGTAAAAAAAAATAATACTCTACTAGCTTAGATATCTGTCCCAAGCGAGCTTAGCAAGTAAAAGATGGTCACTTATACTGTTTTACTCAGCATCCCATGTAGAATGACAAGATTATGTTTCTAAAATAAGTTAAACACATTTTTTCCTGAGGTCGAGTTTCTGGCCATGCCCCTTCTAGAGTGGGCAAGAAATGTAGCCATCTCCCTTTAATGGTAGGCCATAAAAAGCCCTTCAGCCCTGGCTGAAGTTATTGAATAATTTATCATTTTAAATACAGTACACATATCCTTATACGCAATCCCTGTGTGACATTATGAGGATTATTTTAACACCAAACATGTCAACCATTAAAGGGACAGTAAAGTCACAAAAAATCTTTCATGATTTAAATAGGGCATGCAATTTTAAACAACTTTCCAATTTACTTTTATTACCAATTTTGCTTTGTTCTCTTGGTATTCTTAGTTGAAAGCTAAATCTAGGAGGTTCATGTGCTAATTTCTTAGACCTTGAAGACTGCCTCTAATTGGTAAGCATTTTGACAGTTTTTCACCACTATAGGGCGTTAGTTCATGTGTTTCATATAGATAACATTGAGCTCTGGCACGTGAAGCTCCTAAGAGCAAGCACTGATTGGCTAAAAATGCATGTCTGTCAAAAGAACTGAAATAAGGATGCAGTTTGCAAAGGCTTAGATACAAGGTAATCACAGAGGTAAAAAGTATATTATTATAACTGTGTTGGTTATGCAAAATTGGGGAATGGGTAATAAAGGGATTATCTACCTTTTTAAAAAACAAAAATTCTGGTGTTTACTGTCCCTTTAACAAAAAAGTGCTAAAAACACATCTTAAGATATCCTACGCCTAGATTTAAGTTTCTGCGTTAGCCGTCAAAAGCAGCGTTAAGGGCTCCTAACGCTGTTTTTGGCCGCACGCTGGCATATAGGGTCAGCCAGGAAAGAGTCTAACGCTCACTTTCAAGCCGCGACTTTTCCTTACCACAGATCCCCTTACGCCAATTGCGTATCCTATCTTTTCAATGGGATCTTCCTAACGCTGCTATTTAGAGTCTTGGCTGAAGTGAGCAGTAGACCCTCTACCGACAAGACTCCAGCCGCAGAAAAAAGTCAGTAGTTAAGAGCTTTCTGAGCTAACGCCGGTTTATAAAGCTCTTAACTACTGTACTATAAAGTACACTAACACCCATAAACTACCTATGTACCCCTAAACCGAGGTCCCCCCACATCGCCGACACCTTAATAAATTTTTTTAACCCCTAATCTGCCGACCGCACACCGCCGCCACCTACATTATCCCTATGAACCCCTAATCTGCTGCCCCTAACATCGCCGACACCTACATAATATTTATTAACCCCTAATCTGCCCCCCCCCAACGTCGCCACTACCTTACCTACACTTATTAACCCCTAATCTGCCGACCGGACCTCGCCGCTACTATAATAAATGTATTAACCCCTAAACCTCCGCACTCCTGCCTCACAAACCCTATAATACAGTGCTTTCCAAACTGTGTGTCGGGACACACTAGTGTGTCGGCAGCAGTGTGTAGGTGTGTCCCTGCTTCAGCACAAATTTTTTTAAATTTAATATTTTGTAAATTTTTTGGGGGGTTTCTGACTTTCCGCCTGCCTGCTACACATATCACATGTTTGACACGTGATTGATACCTAGGGGGTCACAGATCATCTTAACCTATTGGCGCAGCTCAGTGGGAAACAAAACTAATCCAATTGGTGGCTTTGGCGACACATTGGCTCCTGACTGCACGTGTAGTCTCCTTAATTGGCTCGTGACTACATGTGTAGTTAGTGAGTGGGACAGCAGTGTGTTTGCAGCGCGGGCAGTAGTCAATCGGACTCACCGAGCTCTGAGGGCAGCAGCTTAAACGCTGAGCTGAAGTCAGAATTCAGTGAGGGTTTTTTGCAGCTAGCTCCCAGTAGTGCATTGCTGCTCCTGCTCTTGATATATGGATAGGAAGTGGAAGCGTAAAAGTGCTTGATGATGAAATGCGAGTGTCTTTATCTAATATTCCACTAAATATTCAGAAATTGTGTTCATCCCATCAACCTCATACATCCCATTAAAATAATAAGTACTTATTGGTGTAGTTATTATAAACTTTTTTTTAATTCTTGCACGTACTTACATACTGTTACTTGTAAATACATTTAGTTATTATATAATTTATATATGTGTCCGTATCTCTTAAAACAAGATAGTTTAACCTCCTTTTTGCTTGTACAACTGAATTACTGTGTCGCAAAATGATGTAGGTCTAAAAAGTGTGTCACCAACATGAAAAGTTTGGAAAGCTCTGCTATAATAAATAGTATTAACCCCTAATCTGCCCCCAACGTCGCCGCTACCTAACTTCAGGTATTAACCCCTAATCTGCCAACCGGACCTTGCCGCTACTCTAATAAATGTATTAACCCCTAAAGCTAAGTCTAACCCTAACACCCCCCTAAATTAGATATAATTTTAATCTAATGAAATAAATTAACTCTTATTAACTAAAGTATTCCTATTTAAAACTAAATACTTACCTGTAAAATAAACCCTAATATAGCTACAATATAACGAATAATTATATTGTAGCTATTTTAGGATTTATATTTATTTTACAGGCAACTTTGTATTTATTTTAACTAGGTACAATAGCTATTAAATAGTTATTTACTATTTAATAGCTACCTAGTTAAAATAATTACAAAATTACCTGTAAAATAAATCCTAACCTAAGTTACAATTAAACCTAACACTACACTATCAATATATAAATTAAATAAATTACCTACAATTACCTACAATTAAATAAACTAAACTAAATTACAAAAAATAAAAAAAATTACAAGAATTTTAAGCTAATTACACCTACTCTAAGCCCCCTAATAAAATAACAAAGCCCCCAAAAATAAAAAAAATTCCCTACCCTAATCTAAATTACAAAAGTTAACAGCTCTATTACCAGCCCTTAAAAGGGCTTTTTGCGGGGCATGCCCCAAAGTAATCAGCTCTTTTGCCTGTAAAAAAAGCCCTTTTAAAGGCTGGTAATAGAGCTGTTAACTTTAAAGCTGGTATTGAAGGTTGAAGTGGCGGTAAATATGTCTTTACGCTCCCTTTTTGGAGCCTAACGCAGCCCTTCAGAGAACTCTAAATACCAGCGTTGTTTAGAAGCAGCGCTAGAAAAAAAGACGCGTAGCTAACGCACCCCTTCGTCCGCAAAACTCTAAATCTAGGTGCTAGTGTTTTCAACTCCAATTGACCTCAATCTATCTCTTGATACAGGACATTTTTTTATGTCACCCTGTACTGACATATTTTGCCTCATAAACTGACTTGAGACACCAGGGGCACGATCACATATACGGCGCAGGTTTCGGCGCAAGCGTGGGAACCTGCGCCGCCCGTAATTTCACCTTGCACATCGGGGTATTAGTTCCTAATGTGCCGTAAGTCTGATAAACTAGCGATGTCCAGAAATAAGCGTAAATACAAATTTCTGGAGTCGCCAGTGACTTACGGCACTTTAGAAACTGCCGGCGCCTAAGAAAAGTACAGAAAATAACAAATCTCTGTAAAAGTCTAACATACCTCCCAAAAATAAGCCTGACACGTAAAACCCTTATATCCGCAATCCCCTCTCACTACTAATAATAAATGTATTAACCCCTAGACCGACAACCCCCCACAACGCAATATGCCTATTTAAACTATTAACCCCTATATCCGCCATCAAACCCACTCCGCAAGTAATAACTCAATTATTAACCCCTAAACCGCCATAGCCTACACCGCAATAAACCTATTCTGGTATTAACCCCTAAACCGCCATAGCCCACATAGCCTATTAAATGTATTAACCCCTAATCTGCCACCGCCAATGTCGCCGCTGCTATAATAAAGTTATTAACCCCTAAACCTAAGTAAAACTAAATACTTACCTATAAAATAAACCCTAAGATAGCTACAATATAATTAATAATTATATATAATTATATAATTTTTATATATATATATATATATATATATATATAATTTATATATATATATATATATTACTATTTTAGGATTTATTTTTATTTTACAGGCAACTTTGTATTTATTTTAACTAGGTACAATAGCTATTAAATAGTTAATAACTATTTAATAGCTACCTAGTTAAAATAAAAACAAATATACCTGTAAAATAAAACCTAACCTAAGTTACAATTACACCTAACACTACACCATCATTAAATAAATTAAATTAATTAACTACAATTACCTAAAATGAAATACAATTAAATAAAATAAACTATAATAAATAAATTACAGAAAATAAAAAAAAAAAATACAAGAAGTTTAAACTAATTACACCTAATCTAAGCCCCCAAATAAAATAAAAAAGCCCCCAAAATAATAAAATTCCCTACCCTATACTAAATTACAAATAGCCCTTAAAAGGGCTTTTTGCGAGGCATTGCCCCAAAGTAATCAGCTATTTTACCTGTAAAAAAAGAAATACAACCCCCCCAACATTAAAACCCACCACCCACACACCCAACCTTACTCTAAAACCCACCCAATCCCCCCTTAAAAAATCCTAACACTACCCCCTTGAAGACCACCCTACCTTGAGCCGTCTTCACCCAGCCGGGCAGAAGTCTTCATCCGATCCGGGCAGAAGAGGTCCTCCAGCCGGGCAGAAGTCTTCATCCAAGCGGCATCTTCTATCTTCTTCCATCCGACGAGGAGCGGATGGACATCCGACGAGGAGCGGATGGACATCCGACGCGGAGCATCCTTCCTGGCCGACGACTAACCGACGAATGAAGGTTCCTTTAAATGACGTCATCCAAGATGGGGTCCCTTCAATTCCGATTGGCTGATAGGATTCTTAAGGGGGATTGGGTGGGTTTTAGAGTAAGGTTGGGTGTGTGGGTGGTGGGTTTTAATGTTGGGGGGGTTGTATTTCTTTTTTTACAGGTAAAAGAGCTGATTACTTTTGGGCAAAGCCCCACAAAAAGCCCTTTTAAGGGGTATTTGTAATTTAGTATAGGGTAGGGAATTTTATTATTTTTGGGGCTTTTTATTTTATTAGGGGCTTAGGTGTAATTAGTTTAAACTTCTTGTAATTTTTTTTTATTTTCTGTAATTTAGTGTTTTTTTTTGTACTATAGTTTATTTTATTTTATTGTATTTAATTTTAGGTAATTGTAGTTAATTAATTTAATTTATTTAATAATAGTGTAGTGTTAGGTGTAATTGTAACTTAGGTTAGGTTTTATTTTACAGGTATGTTTGTCTTTATTTTAACTAGGTAGCTATTAAATAGTTATTAACTATTTAATAGCTATTGTACCTAGTTAAAATAAACACAAAGTTGCCTGTAAAATAAAAAAATCCTAAAATAGCTATAATGTAATTATTAATTATATTGTAGCTATCTTAGGGTTTATTTTATAGGTAAGTATTTAGTTTTAAATAGGAATAATTTAGTGAATAATTGTAATTTTATTTAGATTTATTTAAATAATATTTAAGTTAGGGGGTGTTAGGGTTAGGGTTAGACTTAGCTTTAGGGGTTAATAACTTTATTATAGTGGCAGCGACGTTTGCGGCGGTAGATTAGGGGTTAATACATTTAATAGGCTATGTGGGCTATGGTGGTTTAGGGGTTAATACTAGAATAGGTTTATTGCGGTGTGGGCTATGGTGGTTTAGGGGTTAATAGAGTTTATTAGTTATTGCAGTGGGGGATTGCAGTTGACAGGTAGATAGACATTGCGCATGCGTTAGGTGTTAGTTTATTTTTGCAGGCATTTTCGGGAGTTATGGTGCTCCCATACTTAGTGCAAGGCCTACTACGGCTGTCTTTTATGGCGAGGTAAAAATGGAGAAAGATTTCTCCATTTTCGCAACGTAAGGCCTTGCGCTGGATATTGGATACCGATTTATGACGCGGTCCCATGTTAGCCTATGGGAGTAAAAATTGCGAGCGACGGTTAATATATACAAGTGTAACTTGTATGCTACGCCGTATATGTGATACCAAAACAGCGCAAAAACCGTCGTCGCCGGCTTTTGCAGGTGACGCTGCATATGTAATGGAGCCCCAGGTTTCTGTTTTTAAATATTAAAGTTTGGTCAAGTGAAATTTAGAAGTTATTTACAACAGGGGGCGCGATCAAATATACAGCGTAGGTTTCGGTGCAAGCGCGGGAATCCGTACTGCCCGTAATTTTACCTTGCACATCGTTGTATTACATATACTGCACCATTAGATGCTAAACTGGCGTAAGTAGGACAAACTGGCAATCTTCCCAAATGTGCGCAAATACTCATTTTAGTCGTCGCAAGTAACTTACGCCAGTATTTTGTCCACGGAAAGTCTCAATAAAGAGTAGTTTTATGCAAATTAAGCTAACACTCGTAAAAATGAACCGCGACTTCATCTAAAAATGCGACACATTTTCTTCAGTGTGTTTGGATGGTTCGTTGAGCTACAGCACACTACAGTGGAGTGGAGGATTAGTGAGAGTAGAGAGAGAGGCGCAAACAGAGGAGTTAGTTAGGTCGCATTGTTGGTTGATTAAGCTTGTACACTTACACATATTTTTACATATTGCACACATATTGCATACATACATATACAAAGACACCACACTTTTTTTTCTAACACCTCATACATTTTATTTCATTTTTACAGTGTGATAGGCTGAGTGTTTGGTTGTGATTGTGTGTGAGTGTGTGTATTGTGAGGATGGCAGGGAGAGGTAGGGCGGAGGGGAGAATGGGAGAGGAGTGGCAGGGAGAGGAGTATTGTAGAGCACAGGAGGAGCAGTGGGGTCCCCGTCAGGGAGTAAGTGGAGTGGGGAGAGGGAGAGCTAGAAGGGATGATGGGAGGGGAGATGCCCGAGAGCCCCAGAGACCAGGCACATCTAGAAGAAGGACAGAGGGTGCACATGGGGACAGAAGGGGGGGGGGGAGAGGCTAAGGAGGAACCCACACCAGGGACATCACAGGGAGCAAGCCAGGTGTCCATGGCGGATGAGAGGATGAGATGTCCAAACTTCTCATTTGATGAAAATGTTGCCCTAGTCCAGCTCATCATTGACAATTATAGTGCCCTCTTTGGGCAGGAGAAGGGCAAAGGCAGTGCCAAAAGGAGAAAAAAAGCATGGTTGGCGGTAGAGGATGCTGCCAACAGTGTGGCCCCGCAGAGGAGGCCCATTGAGGACCTTAAAAAGCAGTGGAATGACTGCAAGAGGCGGGTGAAAGAAAAGATGGGGAAGGAAGCTATGCACCAGAGGAGAACAGGCGGTGGTCCACCCCTGGACATAGAATATAACACCGGGCAGGAGATGATATGCAGGTCTCTGAGTATCACAGCAGTCCGTGGACTTCCAGGGGCTCGTGACTCAGGGGCTGCAACCACAGCACATCATGCTGGTGAGTAACATCCCACACACCAGTATTTTATGTATTTGAGATATAACATCCTTTAATATCACACATTCATGTACACAATGAGAAGCATGGTATTTGGCCTACTAACAAAAACATCTACAATTATATTTGACATTAATGCTACTTAACACAACGCAATTCATGATATGAGGTGGAATAGTGCAATACTAACATGTCTCAGAGTAACACAGGCCACAAGCCACATGTAGAGTTTTCAGTAAATGGACACTATAGCCACCACAATACTTTTAGGTCAAGAAAGCAGGTTCTGTGCCTACATCAGGCTAAAGTAAATTGTATGACCATAGTGTCACTTAAAGAACACATTTTTTCCATCATTGACATGTACACATAACTATTGTATGAAACATATGCCTGTATACTGCGCATATTAAAATCCCTCATATCACAAATCACAATGTGCACATGCATGTTATAGAGTTTGACATGAGAATAAGTATAGGCCGTAGCATGTATCAATGTACATTGTATGCCCACATGGACATATATATGACTGTACTAATCCCTCTCATCATTTGACTCCTCCACAGAACCTCCTGTCACGAGGATGCAAACAGGCATGCCGCCACCACCACCACCAGTCACAGGCATGCAGCCACCACCATCAGTCTTCAGGCAACTACATGAACAGTATGCTCCCAGGCATTAGCAGGGTTGAATGGCTTCAGTTGAGGACCCGGAAGTGATGCCACCTCCATTGACATATGATCCCTGGCAAGATTCCTGGCCAGAGGAATATTCTTCTTTTGGCTTTGAGGGGGAGCCAAAACAGCCACAAAGGGTCCATGTATTTACCCCCCCCCAACACAATCTCAGGAAAGTCATGGCTTTTACCCACAGACTATGTCACAAGAAGTTCCAACTGGACAGGCCAAGTGGTCACACACTGGTCATAAGTGGGACTATCAAACAACCCTGAGAGCTCCACCATCCTCATCACTTGGGCGAGTTCCACCATCCTAATCACTTGGGCAAGCTCCACCATCCTCATCACTTGGGAGAGCTCCACCATCCTCATCACTTGGGAGAGCTCCACCATCCTCATCACTTGGGAGAGCTCCACCATCTGCAGATGAAAATATAGCTGAAAGTACTCAAGCACCAGCAGATGCAGCTGAACCTGTCCCACAAGCACCAGCAGATGCAGCTGAACCTGTCCCACAAGCACCAGCAGATGCAGCTGAACCTGTCCCACAAGCACCAGCAGATGCAGCTGAACCTGCACCTCAAGCAACTAGAAGCCCTGATGCTCAGGAGCCTGTGGATGCATTGTATTCTCCCCTGGATGAGGAATACATTGCATTCCAGAGGAGGGTCATAACAAGCTCCGAGAGCAGACAAAGAGGCCAAGAGAGGTTCTTCAGGAGCCAAGAGAGGTTCTTCATGAGCCAAGAGAGGTTACACAAACGTAGCATAGAGCTGCAGAGGGACATGGCAGCATCATTAAGTGGAAGTGTTCAAAACCAGTCAAAGATTATGCAAATTCTGTCTGATATGCAGATGCAGATGGACAATAGATGGCGAGAACAAAATCAACTCTTGGGTGTGTTATTTGAGCACTTTACACACCAGCAGGACACTGCCTCCAGCCTATCATCTGTGGCCAGCACACCAGCAGAAACATCTGAATCTTCTCAAACCAGGAGAACAAGCAATTCAACAACAGTCACCTCAGCTCCATTAGCCAAGAAGCCTAAAAAGAAATACATATTATTATAGTACACCATAAATATTGTCCTCTGTTATTTAACATATAATTGTCATCCACATCCATGTGAGGTGTGTTTTAGTACACTAATATTGTTAAAACATATAAGAAGACCTGTGTGGAAATGGCCCAAAAAAGGTAATATTATCATGTTTATGACATATTCATGTTCTATAAACCACATCACGTAGTTGTGTATGAAGGGTACATATAGTAATATTCACTTCTAAGATGTAAATCAAGGTTTCTCACATCCAATATAAATTGCCACATGGGTATATATATAAATAATAATGTATTTACAGAAGGTGTGAACATAAGGTATAAACATCCATTTTCATTCTTCTTAATGATAGTCAATAAATCATAGTGACCTAAACATGAATTAAACAAATGAGATATTTTCAGTAATTAGGGTGGTTAAGGGAAGGGGGGTGGGATGTAGTAGTTTCACTTACATGCAGTGGAAATATGCAGTATGTAATTCTATGACCAGCTGCAGCAACAACAGCAGCAGGGGCAGCACCAGGGACAGCAGCAGCAGGAGCAGGGGACGGCTACAGCACCATGACCAGGGACCTCAGCAGCAACTAGAGCATCAGCGGGTATATCATGAACAACAGGGGCTTGTAGGGCTTCCAGCACCCCTTGTGCCCCACGATGCTGTCTATCTATGTAAAGCAGGGGAAACATGGTGGCTAATGAGGGTGTGCAATGGCAGGTGTTTTAAGGCTTCCGGGTGAGAGGTTGTGCTGTTTGTGATTGGTTTGACACACTTGCAGGGGCCGGAATAATAAATGCTTAGAAGAGGTTTAACTGTTTGAGATTTGCGGCTGATATGTATGTGATTACGCATGCGTTTATTAGGCCTTCAGGGAGTTACGTTGCTTTTCTAGTCAGTGCAAGGGTTGCTGCGCCTGCAATATGTGGCGAGATGAGAATGGAGTAGATTTTCTGAATTCTGGGCGCGTAAGTCCTTACGCTGTATATTGGATACCAAATTGCGCATCTGTTCTATGTTAATCTATGGTTAAAAAAAATAAGTCCGAAGGGTGAAATATACGCGCGTAACTTGTATGCTACGCCGTATATATGTAATACCAAAATTGCGTAAAATCTGGCGTCGCCGGCTTTTGCGGGCGACGCTGCATATGTAATGAGGCCCAGGGTGTTGAAATAATCACATGGAAAAACAAAATAATTAACACACAGAGAAAAAATTAACTCCTCACAACCTAAAATCATGAGGTCTTCATGACATATATGTTTTTTATTAAATACTTTGTTGAAATAACCAGCTTTTTCTATATATTATACCTAGCAACCCTGCAGAATCCGAATATATATTTCACAGGGGTTGGTTATTCAAAAATATACAGAAAAATACAGAAAATTTGCATATTTAATTTATAGAAATTGCAGTTTTTAGACGACAAACCTTACAACATATATGCTCTTTTATGCCATTTTAAAGTAAGCAGTTGTAAATAAAATCCCTGCAGGTAACCCAATACTGACTATAGGAGATTCTGTTACTAAAATAAAGAATGGTTCTGAATGTAGTTTTTATTGTAAATCTATTTCTGGCAAAATTAATCTTTCATTTTGTCCTTGTTTTGTTCTTAAATTCAAAGCACTTTCTGTATCCCTGATGTAGGTCAGTTTCACTATTGAATTATATGTCACATTGCCACCTAGTGACCGCACCGCAGAATACCACAGAACTGTAAACTGAAACCTGCAACAATATATTCTCTGCTATCTCTATGGCAGCCATTCAAATTCATTGAATTTCTCAAATTAAAAGTCATTCTAAACTGCTAAAAACATGGTTACAACAAACAAATGAATTCCCCCAATCTATATTTATACAGAATTTGTAGACATGTTTTAACGGCCTTGACCTATTGAAAAGCTAATATGTTGCTTTCAAAACCCTACACCCTAACCAATGTAAGCTTACATTTTTTGCATATTTCTATGGAGGTCATCCATCTCCAGTAGACAGGCAGGTACTATAGATTTGTTATAAAATTAATAAATAACAAAAGAGGAACAAATGATTGGGAAATCACTACACCATAGAACTACATCTACACATTCTGTGCCCTTCCAAATCCTGATGCTTAAGGCCAAAGTACGCCCCTGGTTCTTCCATGTGTTCAGTTTAAATAAGAAACTTTATTGAAGCTATTCAAAACGTTTTTTATCCTTAAAATTACATTTTTGTGCATGTAGAATTCTACATGAATTAAAAACACACAGCTATTTTCATACTTTTCTCATTTTGGTCACATATTAACACATGCACAATAAAAGTTTAAGCAAACGAAAAATACTTCCTGCTTGATAATCATAAGATAAAACATGTCTGCTTTAGCATATTAGAAAAACGTTAGCCAAGCTTTGTAAATATCAATACCAAGGGGTCGATTTATTGAGCAGCGGATGCTGCATCGATGCCCCATTGTTTCAGGTCCGCCTGAAACAGAAGTTAAAGGGACATGAAACCCCAAAAAATTATTTCATGATTCAGATAGAGAATACAATTTTAAACAACTTTCTAACTTACTTCTATTATCTAATCTGTTTTATTCTCTTGGTATCATTTGTTGAAGGAACACATGGGTGAGCCAATGACAATCAGTTTATATATGCAGCCACTAATCAACAGCTAGAACCTAGGTTCTCTGCTGCACATGAACTTTCCTAGATAAACATTTCAGCAAAGGATAACAAGAGAAAGAAGCAAATTAAATAATAGAAGTAAATTGGAAAGTTGTTTAAAATTGTATTCTCTATCTGAATCATGAAAGAAAAATTTGGGGTTTCATGTCCCTTTAAGAAGCGACCACTGCTCCTTAACTTTTCCGCCACCTTTTAGGTGGTGGACTAAAATCATCCTGATCCGATATGATCGGGATGATTGACAGCCCAGTGAGAAGGGGGGGCATTGCACAAGCATTTCACCAGAAATGCTTGTGCAATGTTAAATGCCAACAGCGTATGCTGTCGGCATTTAGCGGGGTAGAGCGGACATGATTTGCTACAGCGACTCATGTCCGCTCGACCATTAATAAATTGAGCCTCTAGAGTCATTAAATAGGAGCTCAAATTGTTACATTCAATCAATTTGCACATGGTTTCTTATTCAATTAATTTAAATATAACATACTCTGGAAGTACTCATATACTCTACCCTCTAATCAGGTTTGAGGGGGTGAATTCTCTCAAGTATGATTGTTAGGTAAGAATCATTCATGCTTTTATATTTACGTGCCTGTGTGTGAGCATGTGTGTCATTTATGGGTAAGTAAAAACCTGTTTTGTGTCAGTATAACTGTTTTTCAAAACGTTTAGTGGTTATCAACATGCAAGGTTAAATTCAAATGTCACGCTTTATGATAATCTGTACATGAACACAACATGAAACTTGCCATATGTTTAGCAGATCCTTGCTGATTAACAGCACTATTAGAAGAATGCATAGCTAGTATATACAGTATGGCTTGTTTGCTACACGTTCCATTACCATAACATTATGCAAATTTTATGCAATCTAGTACCCTCTAAGTCAATTCTCTACCACAGTATCTAGATACCCTGAGGTATCATGTCTCTTACCTAAGTGAGCCCCACAAACATAGAATTGAAGGTGAAAAACAAATAAACTGATCAGTACATCATTTCAGACAGGTGATAAAGAATACACTTGTCTCCTGTGCATGCTACAAGGGCCAGTGACTTTAAACAAAACATCACTGACACGCTAATCAAGTACAGGCCACCTTTGCCCTGATTGGAGATAGGTCACGTGCACTGTATTGCACTAGCAGTGGTAAAATTTTAAAGAAAATAAAGTTTATCATTTCATTTACAAACTGTACATAAGCTGCATTCACAGCTTTTATTACCCCTAAATCTATTCACAACAACACAATGACAAGACAGATAGTGATAGCATAATACATTTATAATTTAGACTTGCAGTTTTCTGTAATTGTTGCAAAGACTGAAGTAAAATAATGGATGCATTTGAAAGGTGACACAGGTGGATAAATAGATTTGTTATGGAATCAGGACAGCAGTAGGTAGGTCCTGTTATACAGCAGTAGCCACTGGTGCAGCTTTATGATGGTACCTCCTTGAATCTGCACTGCATCTGTTTCTGCACCATTGCTCCCCAGTGCAGCATTTTTTTACATTGGTAAAATTAATCTTTTAATTGCTGCAGTTGCTGACAGCATCATGTTGACATTTCAAATGACATTTTGCTGTCTTTGGTTTTCATGTTGATGTGGTGTTGCTGAAATCTGAATATTGTGAGGTGAGATCAAAGTAACCCACAGTATGTGGAAGTACACTAGTAGCTACTTTAAATATGTGCCATTATTTATTAAATGCAATACGTCACCTCTTGAAATATATCTCATTGTTTGCAGTTGGTCCAGGAACAATAGGTAGTTGTCTTTTGAAACAAGCATTCTGACTTTTCAGTTAAATATATAATTAACATGTGCCCTGTTATAAATGAAAAAAATAAATGTTGCTGAGAAAACACATTTTGGGGCCAAATTACAAGTGGAGCAGTATTTAAAAGGATATTACAGTTCAAGTTAAACTTTCATGATTCAGATAGGGCATGCAATTTTAATCAATTTTCAAATGTACTTTTATCACCAAATTTGCTTTGTTCTCTTGGTATTCTTAGTTGAAAGCTAAACCTAGGTAGGCTCATATGCTAATTTCTAAGCCCTTGAAGGGCGCCTCTTATCTGAATACATTTTACAGTTTTTCACAGGTAGAGGGCGTTAGTTCATGTGTTTCATATAAATAGCATTGTGCTAATGCACATGGAGTTATTTAAGAGTCAGCACTAATTGACTGAAATGCGAGTCTGTCAAAAGATCTGAGACAAGGAGGCACTCTGCAGAAGCTTAGATACAAGGTAATTACAGAGGTAAAAAGTATATTTATTTAACACTGTTGGTTGTGCAAAACTGGGGAATGGTAAATAAAGGGATTATCTATCTTTTTAAACAATAACATTTTGGTGTTTACTATCACTAGAAGTAAGCGTTTTGTGCGCGTTGGGTAGCTCTCATATTACAAGTTGAAAGTTAAAAGTTTTTGCTCACACGCTAACCCGACGCGGGAAAAAAGCTGGTTAGAATATTCTGTGTGAATATTAACGTATTCCCCCATAGAAGTCAATGGAGCAAAAAAAAGTGGTAAAAAAACAACTCTAGGGTTGCCACCTCAGCCATGTTTTCCTGTGTGAAGGTAGGAACATGAATTTCATCCCTGGACAGCACACACACATGGCCGAGGTGGCACCGCTGCCCTACTCGCACGCAAGCTGCAAACCCCGTCGCATATTCTCAAGTTCACTAAGCCAACATGAAAATATTAATGTTTCACATTCCATTGTTCTTCACATAGCAGAACATGTTCTATTTATTCATATATACACATTTCTACAGATATCTCATTGTATTTTGATAAAATGTATATCTTTACCTATAATATATAAATTATATATATATGTATAGATATATACAGATTTGTATAATAGGAATATCTATTTATAAATACATAGAACATATTCTGCTATGTGCAGAACATTGGAGTGTGAAATATTTACAGTAAATACATAGTTAAAACCTTTATGAAAAATGAAAACTGCATAAATATGCTATTACATGTTTTCATCTACTTAACTGCAAAGGGCTCCATTGCACTTAAATATATGTCTAAAAATGTGTACATTTGTATTTATGTAATTATATGTGTATATATGTCTGTAAATACATATAGTTTAACAAAAAGGACTGCCAGGGATATTAATAACATATAGCTTTTATTCCAAACAAACCAAACATTAAAATGGATGAATAATCCACGGGGACAATCACAAAGTGAAGAGGAGTGTAAGCAGCCGACTTACGTGTTTCGGCCGCACTTGGCCGTCATCATAGCCTAATGGACATCTGTGAGTCCTTTAAAAAGGGTAAAACAAATTGTGACTGGCTAATAAAGAGTACACACCTCTCTCACTTAAAGCACCAATACAAATTGATAGCAAATGAACATGCAAGAATAAATATATGTATATATACTAAGTTGTTCAAAAACAATTTAGAAAGTAAACTTGTAAATGGATTATCAAACAGACCATCATAAGAATAACAGTATGCAACATAGTTCATTGGTAAGAGAGTGATCCATATTGCCTTGAAAAATATTTGCCGTACATCATTCAATACAGTAGAGGTATTATACCAAAAAAGTGTAAATTAGTGTACAATGTTCAACCAAAACGATATATTGACTCACTCTATAAACTAATCAAATGCAAAATATATGTTATTCAAAAACAGGTGGGGATACAAAAACACACTTTAATAGTAACCCCAAAGATTAATATATTCTTGTCATTATGTACAATGTATAAACAACATAACTCCCCAAAGGCTTATATTTAAATACAGCAAAGAAACAGGAAGAAATCACAGGATAATCATTATGTGGATGTACCCACAACAATCTTATATAAATCACTCCCAGTAATTAATGAGGTCGTAGTCTGAGTTGAGACCTTGGGGGAAACGAATGTTCAACTTAAACACCCAAAACATCTCTTGTTTATTAGGTAGTTTAAGCCTGTTACCGCCTGATTTGGGAACATTAACTTTTTCGATAACACACCATTTAAATGTACTTAAATCTTTATGATGTATATTTACATAATGCTGTAAAATATGAGTGGATGATTTGCCCACATTGATAGTAGAGAGGTGTTCCCTAATTCTGGAGGACACTTCCCTAGTAGTGAGACCTATATATTGAAGATGACAGCTTTCACATGTGATAAGATAAATGACATAAGTGCTTGTACAATTGTGCCAACCATATATTCTAAAAACCTGCCCAGTGGTCATAGAGGTGAAAGAATCTGAAATCTGCGCAAAATCACATGGCCTACATTTTCTATGGCCACATCTATACATACCATTGTGTAATAGCCAAGAGCTTCTGATAGGTTCGGTAGTAGTCAGTTTGGTAAGAGACACATAGTTACCAATAGTCCTACATTTACAGTATTTTGTAACTTGTCATCAGCCGATAACAAGGAAAAATATTTTCTCACAATTTTGCAAATGTCCTCATACTGGGCACTGTACTCAGTCACAAAAGTGACCCCTTTATCGAGGTCTTTTGTACCTGGTTTCTTGTCTACCAATAGATAATTTATATCCAGTTTATCAACTTCCCATCTAGCTTTGTTAATAACTTGGGTTTTATAGCCTCTGGCTCTTAGTTTGGCACTTAGTTCATCTGCCTCTTGTACATATTCATCATATATAGAGCAGTTCTGCCTAAGTCTGACCAATTGGCCTTTGGTTAACGGCATAAGGGACATGACGGGGGTGGCAACTAGTAGCGTGGAATAAAGTATTTCCAGTAATTGGCTTGCGGTAAACCCTGGAATGTAAACAGCCATCCACAATGGCTGTAAATTTAATATCCAAGAAGTTTATACATTCCTTTTGAAATTCAAAAGTAAACCTCAAGCCAATATAATTATCATTGAGGTAAAAAATAAATGCCTGAGCCTCGTCAAATGTACTATCCCACACCATCAAGAGGTCATCAATGTAACGTTGATATACAAGGACATTGGACCTATAGGGATTAGTATCTCCAAAGATGTGGGTCCGCTCCCACCAACCTAAAAATAGGTTGGCATAGGAGGGGGCAAACTTGACCCCCATTGCAGTCCCACATCTCTGGAGATAAAAGTTGCCCTCAAAGGTAAACAAAATTACGTGTCAATAGAAAATGAGTAACCCTGACTACAAATTTCTGAAAAAAAGTGCTGTAATTAGTATGATGTCTCAAAAATACTCAATTGCTTTTAAACCAGCTTCATGGGCTATAGAAGTGTATAAGGCCACAACATCAATTGTTAACCAGCTTGACGTAGAGGTCCAAGAAATGGTGCTTAGAATACTCAATACATGTTTGGTATCATGAATATAACCAGCTAAAGATGTGACAAGTGGTTGTAAGATGCTGTCCAACCAGCAAGAGAGGTTTTCCAAAATAGAATTAATACCACTGACAATTGGGCGACCAACAATATTGCATAGTGATTTATGGACATTTGGTAGATGATGGGACAAGGGGGTACGAGGAGACTCACTAATCAGAAACTGTGCAGTCTCTAAATCCAAAAATCCACCCTCTAATCCATCATCCACCAGGCTCTTCAGTTCATTTTGAAATCTGTTAGTTGGATCACAAGGGAGGACTGTGTAGTTAATGGGATTATCAAGTTGACGATGGGCTTCCTTCACATAATCAGCCCTATTCATCACCACAACCGATCCTCCCTTGTCCGCAGATTTAATCACAATATATACACGTATAAATACATATGTACACACATATAAACACACACACATATATATATATATATATATATATATATATATATATATATACATACACACACAGTACTGTGCAAAAGTCTTAGCCCACCATTAGATTTTTTTGTTTTAGCAATGGTATAATGACCATATATAATTATGTCTCAGTCTCTTTATAGGAATACAACCAGAAAATACAGGATATTTGTATTCAATATTAACCCCTTAATGACCGAGGACTATGCCATACGTCCTCAGAAAAAATACAGTTAACGCCTGAGGACGTATGGCGTACGTCCTCGGTTTTGAAAGCAGCTGGAAGCGATCCTGATCGCTTCCAGCTGCTTTCTGGTTATTGCAGGATGCCTCGATATCGAGGCATCCTGCAAAAACAATTTTTACCCCTCCGGTGCAAAGAGAGCATCTCTGTGGCCCTCTCTACACCGGACATCGATGGCCCCATTCATTGGTGGGTCGGAGCTGCAGTGAGAGGCGGGTGGGCGGCCATCGATGGGTTCTGAGCCTGAGAGGGGAGCGGGATCGGGGGTGGGACAGTCGGGGGCGCGCACGGACGTGCACATGTGCACGGGGGGGGCAGCGGGCAGGCGCGTGCACGGGGAGGGAGCGGGTGGGAACTGCTACACTACAGAAAACATCAAGTATAAGTGGGAGAAAGGGGGGGGGGGGAGAAATGCCCCAAAAAGTAATCTAAGGGATCTGGAAGGGGGTGGGGTTTGGTCTTGGTGGGGGGAAGCTACACTACAGAAAAAAAATAAAAAATAAATAAAAAAGAGACACTATATATTGTAAACTGGGTACTGGCAGACAGCTGCCAGTACCCAAGATGGCTGCCAAGAAGGTAGAGGGGGAGGTTAGAGAGCTGTTTGGGGGGGGGCAGGGAGGTTAGGGGCTAAGGGGGGATCCTACAAAGCAGCATATGTAAATATGCAAATGAAAAAAAAGAGAGAAAAATAGGGTGCCTTTTATTTTAGTACTGGCAGACTTTCTGCCAGTACTTAAGATGGTGGGGACAATTGTGGGGTGGGGGAGGTAAGAGAGCTGTTTGGGAGGGATCAGAGGGGGTGATGTGTCTGGTGGGAGGCTAATCTCTACACTAAGGTAAAACTAACCCTACAAACCCCTTCACTGCTAGCGCAGTGTGATGCGCAGCAGCATTTAGCGGCCTTCTAAATACCAAAATGCAACGCCAAAGCCATATATGTCTGCTATTTCTGAACAAAGGGGATCCCAGAGAAGCATTTACAACCATTTGTGTCATAATTACACAAGCTGTTAGTAAATGATTTCAGTGAGAAACCTAAAATTTGGAAAAATTTAACATTTTTTTTTTATTTTATCGCATTTGGTGGTGAAATGGTGGTATGAAATATACCAAAATGGGCCTAGATCAATACTTTGGGTTGTCTACTACATTACACTAAAGCTAAAATTACCCCAAAAAGCTCCCTACATGCTCCCTAATTAACCCCTTCACTGCTGGGCATAATACACGTGTGGTGCGCAATGGCATTTAGCGGCCTTCTAATTACTAAAAAACAACGCCATAGCCATATATGTCTGCTATTTCTGAACAAAGGGGATCCCAGAGAAAAATTTACAACCATTTATGCCATAATTGCACGAGCTGTTTGTAAAAAAAAATGTGAAAAAGTGAATGATTTTTTTTATTTGATCGCATTTGGCGGTGAAATGGTGGCATGAAATATACCAAAATTGGCCTAGATCAATACTTTGGGATGCCTTCTAAAAAAAATATATACATGTCATGTAACTAGCGCTAATTTAAAAAAAAAAAAAAAAGTGGTTTGGAAATAGCAAAGTGCTACTTGTATTTATGGCCCTATAACTTGCAAAAAAAAAGCAAAGAGCATGTAAACATTGGGTATTTCTAAACTCTGGACAAAATTTAGAAACAATTTAGCATGGGTGTTTTTTGGTGGTTGTAGACGTGTAACAGATTTTGGGGGTCAAAGTTAGAAAAAGTGTGTTTTTTTCCAATTTTTCATCATATTTTATAATTTTTTATAGTAAATTATAAGATATGACGAAAATAATGGTATCTTTAGAAAGTCCATTTAATGGCGAGAAAAAACAGTATATAATATGTGTGGGTACAGTAAATGAGTAAGAGGAAAATTAAAGCTAAACACAAACACCGCAAAAATGTAAAAATAGCCTTGGTCCCAAACGGACAGAAAATGGAAAAGTGCTGTGGTCATTAAGGGGTTAAAAAACTGTTTTTTGTTTTTTTTTAGAGAAAACTGCTTCTTTAGGCTAAATTGTCATGTATTTAGTGTGACCTCCCCTTACACTTGAGCAATAGCAGGAAGTACCTGGCTCTCGTAAACCTAAATGAAAAAGAACTCTAATTAATGTCATTGCTAACACCTGTATTTGTCCTACTATTTCATGTCAAAATAACTGCTGTGAAAAAGGTCTGTTACACCAGGTTCATGCAAGACATGCTTGAGCATTACATCCACATGTGGGGGCCGAATTATCAATGTGCGGACGGACATGATCTGCTGTAGCAGATCATTTCTGACTCACATTGATAAATGCTGACAGCATACGCTGTCCGCATTTATCATTGCACAAGCATTTCACTAGAAATGCTTGTGCAATGTCCCCCCCTGCAGACTCACATCCAATCAGCTGATAGCAGGGGGTGTCAATCAACCCGATCATATGCTATCGGGTGGATTGCTGTCCGCCGCCTCAGAGGTGGCGAACGAGTTAAAGTTAAGGAGCAGCAGTTGACCAGAACTCTGAAGTAACCTGACACGCATAAAATTTAGTTGCGCTAAAGTGAACGCATTTACTTCCAATGCGTGCAAGCAGGGTTGATAAACCCAATATTGCTTGCTCATAACTGTTAGCGCACCCCTCATAATCTGGCCCTTTATGTCTAATGAACTATGGCCTAGATTTTTCTTAATCTTTCTTAAGATCTCCCCAACACACACACACACACACACACATACACATGCACACTCTAATTTATTCCATTTAGGTTTATGAGAGCCAGGTTCCTGCTATTGCTCAGGTGTAAGGGGAGGTCATACTATGGACTTTTTTGGATATCATGTTTTCATACTTCCTACTATACAAACTAAAGCCATTTGATAAAGATACAAGTTAGGCATTGAAAGGTCATGGATCTTTTTTTAATGGAATAAGAGACATCAAATCTATGTTTTATACTCAAATTCAGTGAGTGCTATCATATTGAGGATTTTGTATGCACTATCTGGGCCGGCGTTTGGGTAAGGCAGTATTGGCAACCGCCTTATAGCGCCTCAGCAGGGGGGCGCCGGATCTGCCTCTGCCTGGCTGCCGGCATTGAAGCAGCGTGATGTGTGAAAGTGAAAAATTATTTGTGCGCCTGATTTTAGGGGTGCCATTTGTCCCGCATTGCCCCTCAGTCCATGGGCTGCTTCTTTGTTTCATTTAAAAAAAATAAAAATGTTTTTTTTATTGCGCCCTCCTTACCACTTGGTCATCATGTGACCACAAATTCCCACAATACCTGCACAATCACTGCAGTTGCTGCATGCTGGACAATGGAGTTTTAAAGCTGCGTTCAATGTCTATGATCACTGAAGCAGTTCAGTCCAGACACAGATCCTCAACCGGGGACCTGTCTGATAAGCAGGGTCAAACTATGGCATCGGAACATGATTGCTGACTGCTGAAAGTAAGTTGTACCATAACCTTCTAAAGTAACATGGTCCTAGTGCCTAGGTGCCCTTCTCTAAATGTGTTTATGAATATGTGTGTTTGTGTAAATGTGTGTAAGTGTGTGTGTAAATGTGTGTGTGTGTGTGTGAATTTTCACCCATAACAGTAATCCATAACTTTCCTTCTTTTTATGGGTAACTTTTTCAATGTTAAATTTCTCTATTTCCCCAGTGCTACAAATTATATTATGCAGCACAACCACTGCTTGATTTGTTATGCAGCACAACCATTGTCTGATTTGTTATGCAGCACAACCACTGTATGATTTGCTATGCAGCGCAACCACTGTCTTATTTGCTATGCAATAAGCAGGCGCTACCCAGGTGCTGAAACAAAAATGGGCCTGCTCCTAAGCTTATATTCCAGCTTTTTAAATACAGATACCAAGAGAACAAAGAAAAATTAATAATAGGAGTTACTTTTAAAGTTGCTTAAAATGTCATGCTCTAAAAAACTTTTATTCAATATCCCTTTAACTATTCATGGAATGAACTTCCATTTGAGGTGGTAAACACAAAGACTGTAAAGGAATTTAAAAATGCCTGGGACATGCATAAGGCTATCCTAAGGAAAAAGTAACATGTAATATGGGTAGACTTGATGGGCCTTTTTGGTTCTTATCTACCGTCAAATTCTATGTTTCTATGTAACTAGCAATAGGATGGTATGTAATTGTGTGTGTGTGTGGGGGCGGCAAAATGTTTCCTCGCCTGTGTGGCCAAAAATCCTAGCACTGGCCTGTGCACTATTTTGACTGATATACATCTTTAAACATGTACATGTATGTATCTGTATGTTAAAGTCCTCTGGCTGCCTTTTTTTCCAGTGTTAATTTCGTTGACTAAAATGAGAATAAAACGAAAGAAATTCTGATGACTAAAATATGACTAAAACTAACATGGCATTTTAGTCAAAAGACAATGACTAAAACTAAATCAAAATTTTCTGTCAAAATTAAAACTTTATGTAAGGTGTTATAATTATTATTATTATCGGTTATTTGTAGAGCGCCAACAGATTCCGCAGCGCTAAACAGATTCTGCAGCGCTAAACAGATTCCGCAGCGCTAAACAGATTCCGCAGCGCTAATCAATCCATATCTAATTACTACGCTTTTATTAAAAAAAAAGTCTATCTTGTTTATTTACAAAACTTGGTTTTATTTAAGATAGATAAAGATGTTATATACTACAACAGTTATTATTATTATTGTTATTATTATCAGGTATTTATAAAGCGCCAGCAGATTACTCAGCAATAATAAAACATTACAGGGATGCATTACATACACAAACAAACAAGTACAGTATTGGGGTGCATTACAGTTGTAGGTGCAATAATTGAGATATACAAAAGGAGAGGAATGCCCTGCCCTTGAGCACAATCAGAAGTAGTTCACTTTAAATACTATGGCCTCTAGTTATCAAGCCGTCAACCGCAAATACGCTGGAATTCCGCAGCGTATTTGTAGTGAGGCTGATTCGCCATAGTTATCAAGCCCTACAGACCGGCAAAAGTAGAATCTAGTGACGTAACCTACTATCCGCCGGACTCAGTCCGACACAGATCGATGGTTACGGCACTCCAGATGTTCCGAACGCAAGTTCGGCACAATCTGACTACTTTTGGAAGTTATCAAAGAACAACCAGGTACGCTCGCCACTATTCCGGCCCAGCGTACATGGTGTTCAATCTGCCGCCCTGGAGGTGGGGGATCCCATAGGAATCAATGGGAGTCTGATGGCAGCGAGATCTCATGTTCGCTGCTGCCTGAATTCCCATTGATTTCTATGGGAAGTGTCTGCACCTAACACCCTAACATGTACCCCGAGTCTAAACACCCCTAATCTGTCCCCCCTACACCGCTGCCACCTACTTTATACTTATTAACCCCTAAACCGCCGCTCCCTGACCCCGCCACAACTAAATAAAATGTTTAACCCCTAAACCGCAGCTCCCGGACCCTGCCGCAACTATAATAAATTTATTAACCCCTAAACCGCCGCTCCCGGACCCCGCCGCCACCTACATTATACCTATTAACCCCTAATCTGCCGCCCCCTATACCGCCGCCACCTACATAAAGTTATCAACCCCTATCCTGCCGATCCCGGACTCCGCCACAAATACATTAATTGTTTAACCCCTAAACCGCCATACCCGGAGCCCTCTGCCACCTACATTACATTTATTAACCCCTATGCTGCCCCCCCCTTCACTGCCGCCACCTACAGTACATTGATTAACCCCTAATCTACCCCCCCTACACCGCCGCCACTATATTAAATGAATTAACCCCTAAACCTAAGTCTAACCCTAACACCCCCTAACTTAAATATTATTTAAATTAATCTAAATAAATATTCCTATAATTAAATAAATTAATGCTATTTAAAACTAAATACTTACCTATAAAATAAACCCTAAGATAGCTACAATATAACTATTAGTTACATTGTAGCTATTTTAGGGTTTATTTTTATTTTACAGGCAACTTTGTATTTATTTTAACTAGGTACAATAGCTATTAAATAGTTATTAACTATTTAATAGCTACCTAGCTAAAATAAATACAAAATTACCTATGAAATAAATCCTAACCTAAGTTACAATTACATCTAACACTACACTATCATTAAATAAATTAAATTAATTAACTACAATTACCTAACATTAAATAAAATTAAAGGACCAGGCAACACATTAGATTTGCATAATCAACAAATGCAAGATAACAAGACAATGCAATAGCACTTAGTTTGAACTTCAAATGAGTAGCTGATTACATCAGCCAGTCGGAATTTTCCTACCTTAATTCCGATTGACTGATAGAATCCTATCAGCCAATCGGAATTCAAGGGACGCCATCTTGGATGACGTCATTTAAAGGAACCTTCATTCAGTGTTAGGACGGCGTTTGAAGAGGATGGCTCAGCGTCGGCTGGATTAAAGATGGACCCGCTCCGTTTCGGTTGATTGAAGATAGAAGATGCCGCTTGGATAAAGACTTCTGCCGCTTGGAGGACCTCTTCTGCCCGGATTCGAGGAAGATTTCTGGCCGGATCGGATGAAGACTTGTGCCCGGCTGGGTGAAGACGTCTCAAGGTAGGGTGATCTTCAAGGGGGTAGTGTTAGGTTTTTTTAAGGGGGGTTTGGGTGGGTTTTAGAGTAGGGTTGGGTGTGTGGGTGGTGGGTTTTAATGTTGGGGGGGTTGTATTTCTTTTTTTTACAGGTAAAAGAGCTGATTACTTGTACCTTTTAAGGGCTATTTGTAATTTAGTATAGGGTAGGGAATTTTATTATTTTGGGGGCTTTTTTATTTTATTAGGGAGCTTAGATTAGGTGTAATTAGTTTAAACTTCTTGTAATTTTTTTTAATTTTCTGTAATTTAGAGATGTTTTTTTTGTATTTTAGTTATTTTTAGTTAATTTTATTTAATGTTAAGTAATTGTAGTTAATTAATTTAATTTATTTAATGATAGTGTAGTGTTAGGTGTAATTGTAACTTAGGTTAGGATTTATTTTACAGGTAATTTTGTATTTATTTTAGCTAGGTAGCTATTAAATAGTTAATAACTATTTAATAGCTATTGTACCTAGTTAAAATAAATACAAAGTTGCCTGTAAAATAAATATAAACCCTAAGATAGCTGCAATGTAACTATTAGTTATATTGTAGCTATCTTAGGGTTTATTTTATAGGTAAGTATTTAGTTTTAAATAGGATTAATTTATTTAAGTATAGGAATATTTATTTAGTTTAATTTAAATAATATTTAAGTTAGGGGGGTGTTAGGGTTAGACTTAGGTTTAGGGGTTAATTCATTTAATATAGTGGCGGCGGTGTAGGGGGGGTAGATTAGGGGTTAATCAATGTACTGTAGGTGGCGGCGGTGTAGGGGGGGGCAGGATAGGGGTTAATAAATGTAATGTAGGTGGCAGAGGGCTCAGAAAGCGGCGGTTTAGGGGTTAAACAATTAATTTATTTGTGGCGGGGTCCGGAAACGGCAGGATAGGGGTTAATAACTTTATGTAGGTGGTGGTGGTATAGGGGGCGGAAGATTAGGGGTTAATAGGTATAATGTAGGTGGCAGCGGGGTCCGGGAGCGGCGGTTTAGGGGTTCATATATTTATTATAGTGGCGGCGGGGTCCTGGAGCGGCGGTTTAGGGGTTCATATATTTATTATAGTTGCGGTGGGGTCCAGGAGCTGCGGTTTAGGGGTTAATAGGTTTATTTAGGTGCGGGGGGCTCCGGGAGCGGCGGTTTAGGGGGTAAAACAGTATAGTGTAGTGTGGGTGCTTAGTGACAGGCTAGCAAGAAAGCTGTGAATAAGCCGATGAGCAGCGAGATCGATGACTGTTAGTTAACAACAGTCCGCTGCTCATTGCACCATACTTGGTGCGCGGCTTTTTGACAGCTTTCTTGATAAATTTGGCGAACGTATTCAGGTCTGTGGCGGCGATGTTAGGCAAGCTTAGGCGAGCGTATTGGGGCCGGCGAATGCAGGTAAGTAGACAGGTTGATAACTAGAGGCCAAAGTGTCCTGCAGGTAGAAAGGCTCCCAAGCTTAAAATCTAAAGGAGAGGGAATGGACACAAAAGGTAAGGGAGAAGGGGAATACAGTATGTCTGATATAAGGCAGTGTAAACTGAGAGTGAGGGAAGTGTGTGGCGAGTAAATGAGGGTTGGAAAAGTGTAACAGAATATGGTAAAGTGTCAGTACAGAGGCTGTGAGTGTGAAGTAGTGTCTCTATCCTGGTTCATTAATGACAGCTGTCCCTAATTACTGTTAGATGGTGTTTATATATTAAGGTAAACAACAGGTTGGGTGGTGGAGGGGTAGTGCTGTTAGTGTGTGAGCTTGAAAGTTGCTTGCAGTGGAGCTGGGATACTGCTGTTAGTGTGTGAGCAGAGGAGCTGGGATACTGCTGTTAGTGTGTGAGCAGAGGAGCTGGGATACTGCTGTTAGTGTGTGAGCAGAGGAGCTGGGATACTGCTGTTAGTTAAATCTGTATTGTATGTTCAAACCTTAATACCATAATATAAATAAAAAACCTATGCTGCATTTTGTTCTCCTCTTGCCTCTCAAATTGCTTCTAAAATCCTGTGTACCTTGCCTGTCCTACATAATTTGCCCCAGAAGCTGTACAAATATTAGAATATACTAGAAAGATTTTGGGTTTTGTAGTGATGTGCTGGCACAATTTTCTTCTTGACATAGCTAGTCTCAATAAAGTTTGCTTAGCACAGGAACACTTAAAGGGATACTAAACCCACATTTTTTCTTTAATGATTCAAATAGAGCAGCAATTTTAAGCAACTGTCTAATTTACTCCTATTATCTATTTTCTTCGTTCTCTTGCTATCTTTATTTTAAAAGCAGGAATGTAAAGCTTAGTAGCTGGTTCCACACACTAATGACATTGTAGCCTGTGCACTTTTCCTTTGCATACATTTGAGAATTAGAACTGTTGAAATAATAGTCTGTGAACAATCAATTGATAAAAGGTTATTAGATGTTTACTCATGGAGTATATAATGAGTTTGGAAATTATAGAGAAACTAGTCCTAAAGCCCGTTCACACAGGCCATTTTTTGCAGAACAGCAGTCACACTCCTTTCTCTCTCTCCCCCCTCTCTTTTGCTTTCTCTCTCCCCCTCTCTTTTGCTCTCTCTCTCCCCCTCTCTTTTGCTCTCTCTCCCCCTCTCTTTTGCGCTCTCTCTTGCTCCATTTCTCTTTTTCTCTCTCTCCCCCCTCTCTCCCCCTCACTTTTGCTCTCTTTCTCCCCCTCTCTTTTGCTCTCTCTCACCCCTCTCTTTTGCTCTCTCTCCCCCCTCTCTTTTGCTCTCTCTCCCCCTCACCTTTGCTCTCTTTCTCCCCCTCTCTTTTGCTCTCTCTCACCCCTCTCTTTTGCTCTCTCTCCCCCTCTCTTTTGCTCTCTCTCCCCCCTCTCTTTTGCTCTCTCCCCTCTCTTTTGCTCCCTCTTTTGCTTTCTTTCCCCCTCTCTTTTGCTCTCTCTCTCCCCTCCTCTCTTTTGCACTCTCTCTCCCCCTCTCTTTTGCGCTCTCTCTCCCCCTCTCTTTTGAGCTCTCTCCCCCTCTCTTTTGCGCTCTCTCTCCCCCTCTCTTTTGAGCTCTCTCCCCCTCTCTTTTGCGCTCTCTCTCCCCTTCTCTTTTGCGCTCTCTCTCCCCCTCTCTTTTGAGCTCTCTCCCCCCTCTCTTTTGTGCTTTCTCTCTCCCCCTCTCTTTTGCTCTCTCTCTCCCCCTCTCTTTTGCTCTCTCTCCCCCTCTCTTTTGCGCTCTCTCTTGCTCCACCTCTCTTTTTGTCTCTCTCTCCCCTCTCTCCCCCTCACTTTTGCTCTCTTTCTCCCCCTCTCTTTTGCTCTCTCTCACCCCTCTCTTTTGCTCTCTCTCCCCCCTCACTTTTGCTCTCTTTCTCCCCCTCTCTTTTGCTCCCTCTCACCCCTCTCTTTTGCTCTCTCCCCCTCTCTTTTGCTCTCTCCCCTCTCTTTTGCTCTTTCCCCTCTCTTTTACTCCCTCTCTTTTGCTTTCTTTCCCCCCCTCTCTTTTGCTCAATCTCTCCCCCCTCTCTTTTGCAAGCTCTCTCCCCCTCACTTTTGTGCTCTCTCTCTCCCCCCTCTCTTTTGCGCTCTCTCTCCCCCACTCTTTTGAGCTCTCTCTCCCCCTCTCTTTTGAGCTCTCTCTCTTCCCCTCTCTTTTGCACTCTCTCTCTCCCCCTCTATTTTGAGCTCTCTCTCTCCCCTCTCTCTCTCTCTCTCTCTCTCCCTCCTCCCTTTTGCTCTCTCTCTCCCCCCTCTCTTTTGCTCTTTCTCTCCCCCATTCTTTTGCTCTCTCTCCCCCTCTCTTTTGCTCTCTCTTCCCCTCCCTCTCCCCCCTCTCTTTTGCGCTCTCTCTCCCCATCTCTTTTGCGCCCTTTCTCTCCCCCTCTCTTTGTTTCACTCTCTCTCTCCCCCCTCTCTTTTGCTCTCTCTCACCTCTCTTTTACTCTCTCTCCCCCTCTCTTTTGCTCTCTCTCTTCCCCCTCTCTTTTGCTCTCTCTCTCCCCCTCTCTTTTGCTCTCTCTCCCCCCTCTCTCTCTCCCCTCCTCTCTTTTGCTCTCTCCACCTCTCTTTTGCTCTCTCCCCACCTCTCTCTCCCCCCCCCCTCTCTTTTGCACTCTCTCTCCCTCTCTTTTGCTCTTTCTCTCCCCCCCTCTCTCTCCCTTCTCTCCCCTCCCCCTCTCTCCTCTCTCTCTCTCCCTCCCCTCTGTCTCTCTCCCACCCTCTCTCTCCTCTCTCTCTCCCCCTCTCTTTTGCTCTCTCTCTCCCCCTTTCTCTCCCCCTCTCTCTCTCTCTCCCTCTCTTTTGCTCCCCCCTCTCTTTTGCTCTCTCCCCCCCTTCTCTTTTGCACTCTCTCTCCCCCTCTTTTGCACTCTCTCTCCCCCTCTCTTTTGCTCTCTCTCTCCCCCTCTCTTTTGCTCTCTCTCTCTCTCTTTCCCCCTCTCTTTTTCTCTCTCTCTCCCCCTCTATTTCTATTTCTCTCCTTCTCTTTAGCTCTCTCTCTCTCCCTCTCTTTTGCTCTCTCTTCCCTCTCTTTTGCTCTCTCTTCCCTCTTTTTTACTCTTTCCCCTCTATTTTGCTCTCTATCCACTCTCTTTTGCAATTTTCCCTCTCTTTTGCTCTTTCCCTTCTCTTTTGCTCTCTCTCCCCTCTTTTTTGCTCATTCCCATCTCTTTTGCTCTTTCTTTCCTCTCTTTTGCTCTTTCCCCTCTCTTTTGCTCTCTCTTCCCTCTCTTTCACACTCTCTCACCTCTCTTTTGCTATTTCCCCTCTCTTTTGCTCTTCTCCTCTCTTTTGCTCTCTCTCCCCTCTCTTTTGCTCTCTCTCTCTCTCCCCCCTCTCTTTTGCTCTCTCTCCTCCTCTCTTTTGCTCTCTCCACCCTCTCTTTTGCTCTCTCCCCCCCCTCTCTCTCTCCATCTCTCTCTGTCTCCCTCCTTTTTTTGCTCTCTCTCCCCTCTCTTTTGCTCATTCCCATCTCTTTTGCTCTTTCTCCCCTCTCTTTTGCTCTCTCTCCCCTCTCTTTTGCTCTTTTGCTCTCTCCCCCCTCTCTTTTGCTCTCTCCCCCCTCTCTTCTCTCTCCCTCTCTCTCTCTCTCTCTCCCTCCTTTTTTGCTCTCTCTCCCCTCTCTTTTGCTCATTCCCCTCTCTTTCGCTCTCTCCCCTCTCTTTCGCTCTCTCTCCCCTCTCTTTTGCTCTTTCCCCTCTATTTTGCTCTCTTTCCCCTTTCTTTTGCTCTTTCCCCTCTCTTTTGCTCTCTCTCCCCTCTCTTTTGCTCTTCCCCCTCTCTTTTGCTCTCTCTCCCCTCTCTTTTGCTCTCTCCTCTCTCTTTTGCTCTCTCTCCCCTCTCTTTCGCTCTCTCTCCCCTCTCTTTTGCAATTTCCCATTTCTTTTGCTCTTTCCCCTCTCTTTTGCTCTCTGTCTCCTCTCTTTTGCTATTTTCCATCTCTTTTGCTCTCTCCCCTCTCTTTTGCTCTCACCCTCTCTCTTCCTCTCTCTCTCCCCCCTCTCTTTTGATTTCTCTCTCTCGCACACGGCCGACCGTGTCTGGTCCCACCCCGCCACATCCGGTCCTGCCATAGTTGTCCACGCCCCCTCCCGCCCACGACCAACCACCCTTACTCCCAGGCACGCCCGGCCACGCCCACTTCCGCCCACCTTTGTCACGCCGCGGATAGCAGATCAGGTAGACTCTAAGGCCAGGTGTGTTTGTCCTCGCGCTGTCTCTACTGAGCATGACAGCTTCGGACAAACATACTTGGCCTTTTATATTATAGGATGCTTAAATAATGCATTACACTTTAACTAAAGGCCTTAGATTTTAGTCGACTAAAATCTACTGGAGATTTAGTCAACTTAAACTAGACTAAAACTAAAACAGTTCTGATGACTAAAATACAACTAAAACTAAAATGGCATTTTAGTAAAAAAAAAATTACTAAGACAAAATCGAAATTTGCTGTCAAAATTAACACTCAGCTCTTTTTCACTACCGCTGCTATTACGAGTCTTGCAGGTATAGCTGTACCGCACACTTTTTTGGCCGTCACTCAACACCAGTACCGCACTTTTAAAAAAGTCCTTTTTCAATGGGACTTTCATAGCGCCGGTATTATGAGTTTTGCCTGGGAGGCCAAAAAGTGAGCGGTGCAGCCTATACCGTCAAGATTCGTAGCCGCCATCTAAAGTCAGTAGTTACAAATCTATACCATAAAACTCATAACTAAAGTGTTAAAAAGTACACTAACACCCATAAACTAACTATTAACCCCTAAACTGAGGCCCTCCCACATCGCAAACACTAAAATAAAATTACTAACCCCTAATCTGCAGCTACGGACATCGCCGCCACAAAAAATGTATTAACCCCTATTCCTCCGCTCCCCGACATAGTCGCCACTTGAATACAATAATTAACCCCTAAACCGCCACCCTCCTGCATAAAAACACTATTTAAATATAATTAACCCCTAATCTGCCGTCCGCCCACTCCGCCGCTATAAAAAAAAGCTATTCTCCCCTAAACCTAACCCTAACACCCCCTAACTTAAATATCAGCCAATAGGATTTTTTACCCTTTAATTCCTATTGGCTAATAGAATTCTATCAGCCAATCGGAATTCAAGGGACGCCATCTTGGATGACGTGACTTAAAGGGAACCATCAGTTTATGGCTAGGACCGTATGAAGAGGATGACCAAGGTGGATGTCTTGAAGATGGAGCTGCTCCGAGTCAGAAGGATGAAGATAGAAGATGCCGTCTGGACTTCTCCCGGCTTCGTTGAGGACTTCTTGCCGCTTCGATGAAGACTTCGCCGGATGGATGATGATGGATGTCCAGTCTTCAAAAACTGTAAGTGGATCTTCGGGGGTTAGTGTTAGTTTTTTTTAAGGGTTTATTGAGTGGGTTTTATTTTTAGCTTAGGGTTTTGGGCAATGTAAAATAGCTAAATGCCCTTTTAAGGGCAATGCTTATACAAATGCTCTTTTCAGGGCAATGGGGAGCTTAGGTTTATTTATATTTTATTTGGGGGGTTGGATGTGTGGGTGGTGGGTTTTACTGTTGGGGGGTTGTTTGTATTTTTTTTTTACAGGTAAAAGAGCTGATTACTTTGGGGCAATGCCCCGCAAAAGGCCCTTTTAAGGGCTATTGGTAGTTTAGTTTAGGCTAGGTTTTTTTTTTTATTTGGGGGGGCTTTTTTATTTTAATAGGGCTATTAGATTAGGTTTAATTAGTTTAAATATCTGTAATTTGTTTACTATTTTCTGTAATTTAATGTTTTTTTGTACTTTAGCTAATTTAATTTAGGTAATTGTATTTAATTTAGTTAATTTATTTAATTATAGTGTAGTGTTAGGTGTAATTGTAACTTAGGTTAGGTTTTATTTTACAGGTACTTTTGTATTTATTTTAGCTAGGTGGTTATTAAATAGTTAATAACTATTTAATAACTATTCTACCTAAATTGTATTTTTCTTACAGGTAAAAGAGCAGATTTCTTTGGGGCAATGCCCCACAAAAGGCCCTTTTAAGGGCTATTGGCAGTTTAGTGTAGGCTAGTGTTTTTTTTTATTTTGGGGGGGCTTTTTATTTTGATAGGGCTATTAGATGAGTAATTCATTTTTATTTTTGATAATTTCTTTTTTATTTTGTGTAATTTAGTGTTTATTATTTTTTGTAATTTATATAAATGTATTTTTTAAATGTAATTAATTTAATTTTATTGTAATGTTAGGTGTTAGTGTAACTCAGGTTAGGTTTTATTTTACAGGTAAATTTGTATTTATTTTAACTAGGTAGCTAGTAAATAGTTAATAACTATTTAATGACTAGTCTATCTAGTTAAAATAAATACAAACTTAGCTGTGAAATAAAAATAAACCCTAAGCTAGTTACAATGTAACTATTAGTTATATTGTAGCTATCTTAGGGTTTATTTTACAGGTATTTAGTTTTAAATAGGAATTATTTAGTTATTAATAGTAGGTTTTATTTATAATTATTTAATTATGTTAAAGTTAGGGGTGTTAGGGTTAGGGTTACGTTAGGGTTAGGGTTAGACTTAGGGTTAGGTTTAGGGGTTAGTATATTTATTTAGTGTTAGTGGTGTGGGAGACCAGAGGTTTAGGGGCTAATAACTTTAGTATAGTGGCAGCGGCGGTTCAGGCGGCAGATTAGGGGTTAATAAGTGCAATGTAGGTGTCGGCAACATTGGGGCGGCAGATTAGGGGTTAATAAGTGTAATGTAGGTGTCGGCAACATTGGGGACGGCAGATTAAGGGTTAATAAGTATAATGTAGGTGTCGGCGATGCCGGGGGCAGCAGATTAGGCGTGTTTAGACTCGGGGTGTATGTTAGGGTGTTAGGTTTAAACATACATTTTCTTTCCCCATATACATCAATGGGGCTGCGTTACTGAGCTTTACGCTCCGGGATTGCAGGTGTTAGGCTTTTTTTTGCCAGCTCTCCCCATTGATGCCTATGGGGAAATCGTGCACGAGCACGTCAAAGCAGCTCAAAGCAGCGCTTGTATTTGTGTGTGGTATGGAGCTCAATGCAGCCATATCGCCCGCAAGCGCTGGGTTTTTGTAAACCTGTAATAGCAGCGCTATTAAAGGTGAGCGGTGGAAATAACTTGCAAGTTATTAGCGAGCCATTCATAATGCAAAACTTGTAATCTGGCTGACTGTTTTTTTCTAACACCTAAGATCTAATATCTTTGAGCCTTTATAACTTTTGTGTGGCAATATTTTTTTGAATACATTTTATTAGCTAGTGTTCATATGAGTGTAACTTTACTTTGTAATGTATTTTTGATGTGTTTTGTGACACATTTATGTTAACCAGAACTCTGAAGTAACGGTAATACATTTAGCCACCAATCAGCAGGCGCTGCCCAGGTGCTGAACCAAAAATGGTCCATCTCCTAAGATTACATTTCTTCTTTTTCAAATAAATATAGCAAGAGAACAAAAAAAAATAGGAGAAAATTAGAAAGTTGCTTAAAATCGAATACTCTTTCTGAATCATGAAAGAAACAAATTTGGGTTTTGTGACCTTTTAACCAAGATGCTGTTTCTGATAATACAGCTGATTATTGACATTGCATTTTAATGCAGTGCCTTTTGCTATGATTAAAATCAAGATACTATGACTGTAAGGGTTTTCTTTTGTCGATAAAAAGCTGTGGTGATAAATGCTTTTGAGCACTCAGTAATATTAAAGGGAAACTGTATTCTAGATTGTAAATTCCCACGGGAATAGGGCCCTCAATCCCTCCTGTATGTGTTTGTAAATTTTGTCCTGTATCTTACAAGTCTTGTATTGTTTTATTTAAATGAATTGTATCCATGGACAGCGCTGCGGAATATGTTGGCGCTTAATAAATAAAGTATAATAATAATAATAATTATACAAATGATTTGATCTTCATTTGTTTCCAAAAAGGACATGAAACACATTTGTTTTCTTTCATTATTCAGATAGGACATGCAATTTTAAACAACTTTACATGTCACTTTTATTATGTAATTTGCTTTATTATCTTAGTATCCTTTGTTGAAAAACATACCTAGATAGGCTCAGAAGCAGCAATGCATTACTAGGAGCTATTGGTGGCTGCACATATATGTCTCTTGTTATAGATTCATCTGATCTGTTCAGCTACTGTAGATCCCATTCAAATGCTGATTCAACAAAGGATACCAAGACAATGAGTCAAATTTAAAAATATAAGTTAATTGGAAAGTTCTTAAGAATCATGTGCCCAATATGAATCATGATAGAAAACAAATCTGTTTAATTTCCCTTTAGATGTTTGGGAAATTGCTTAGTCATGGTTGTATTTGTATTTAAAATAGCGGGTCATGAAAGCCACCACCACACATTCGGCTAGATTACAAGTGTTGCGGTACGGCTTTTAACGCTGAAAAAATGGCAATTCTAGCGTAATGGCCAGGAACGCATATTACGAGTCGTGTCGGTATAGCTGTAACGCAAGCATTTTAGCCTGTAACGCAACGTCCATTCAGCAACTCAGAAAAATTATGTTTTTTTGTGTGGGATTTTCATAGCCCCGGTATTGCAGGTTGTGTGGTCCGGCTAAAATGCTTGCGTTACAGCCTATACCAACACAATCCATACCGCCATCTGAGACACAATCCATATCGCCATCTGAGAGCAGTAATTATGGATTTTGCAAAACAAAAATGTTTCACAAAACTCATAACTAAACTGTTACAAAGTACACTAACACCCATAAACTACCTATTAACCCTTAAACCGCCAACCCCGCAAACACTATAAAAAAGCTATTTACCCCTAATCCCCCCTCCCCGACATCGCCGACACTATAATACAGTGTTTTTCAACCAGTGTGCCGTGGCACACTAGTGTGCCGTGAGAGATCCTCAGGTGTGCCACGGCAGACTGACAACAGTGTGACATATTTTTTAAACTTGCTTGTTTTTTACTCCCAGTGCAGGGGTAGTTTGTAGGAGGCATGGCATAACAGCAGAATACATACAGTATGTGTGTGTTTGTGTGTATGTGTATATATATATATATATATATGCTGTATTAGGCTACAATGTGTGATTTTTTTAAAATTTTGGGATGGTGGTGTGCCACAGGATTTTTTAATGTAAAAAAGTGTGCCACGGCAAAAAAAAGGTTAAAAATCACTGCTATAATAAAGCTATTAACCCCTAATCCGGCGCTCCCCGACATCGCCAACACTATAATAAAGCTATTAACCCCTAAACCTCCGGCCTCCCACATTGCCGCTACTAAATACACCTATTAACCCCTAAACCTCTGGCCACCCACATCGCAGCTACTAAATAAACCTATTAAAAACATTAAAATAAACTTTTAACCCCTAAACCTAACACCCCCCCCAACTTAAAATTAAAAGTACAATATAACTCTCTTAAAATAAATAAAAACTTACCTGTGAAATAAAAATAAACCTAACATTAAACAATAACTTAACCTAACATTACTATTCTAATAAAATAAAAAAATACTACCAATAAAAAACCTAAATGACAAATTTTAAAAAAATCTAACACTACGAAAAAAATGTAAAAATCTAAAATTACAAAAAATAATAAACACTAAATTACGAAAAATAAAAAACACAAAGCTTACAAACAATAATAATCAAAATGATCAAAAATAAAAACTTTCGCGATACCTTTATAAAGTTATTAACCCCTATTCCGTCACTCCCCAACCCCCCAAAATAAAAAACCTAACTCTAAAAAAAACCTAAGCTACCCATTGCCCCTAAAAGGGCATTTGTATGGGCATTGCCTTTAAAAGGGCATTCAGCTCTTTTTCACTGCCCTTAAAAGGGCATTCAGCTCTTTTCCAAAAGCCCAAAGCCCTAATCCCGGGGGCTTCTATCTTCATCTCAGGGGCGCGGAGCGTAGCCATCCTGCGCGGAGCGTCCTCTTCATACGGTCACCGGCGTACAATCAAGTTGATTGCAAGGTAGCTGTTTCAAAAGGGCATACCTTGCATTCCTATTGGCTGATTTGATTCTTCAAATTCAAATCAGCCAATATGATGAGTGCTTCTGAAATCCTATTGGCTGAGTTGAACAACCAATAGGATTTCAGTAGCTCTCATCCTATTGGCTGTTTTGAACAGTCCATAACATTTCAGAAGCTCTCATCCTATTGGCTGATTTGAATTTGAAGAATTAAATCAGCCAATAGGAATGCAATGCATGCCATTCTGAAACGGCTACCATGCATTCAACTTCAGTGTACGGCGGTGACCATATGAAGAAGACGCTCGCAGCAGGATGGGATCGACTTCCAGGATGGCTCCGAAACACACCCTGCCGCCGGGATAAAGATAGAATACGTCCCCGGGATGGATGAAGATATCGCCGCCTGGATGGAGATGGATTTCCAGACTTTAGGAAACGGGAGTAGATTTTATGTGGTTAGTGTTAGTTTTTTTTCTTTTCTTTTTTTGGGTGTTTTTTTTTATATTAGGGCTTTGGGCTTTTGGAAAATAGCTGAATGTCCTTTTAAGGGCAGTGAAAAAGAGCAGAATGCCCTTTTAAGGGCAATGGCCATACAAATGCCCCTTTAGGGGCAATGGGTAGCTTAGGTTTTTTATTTTGGGGGGTTGGTTGGGTTGTGGGTTTTACTGTTGGGGGGACTTCGTATTTTTTTTACAGGTAAAAGAGCTGTTTAACTAAGGGCAATGCCCTACAAAAGGCCCTTTTTAAGGGCTATTGGTAGTTTATTGTAGGCTAGAGGGTGTTTTTATTTTGGCGGGGCTTTTTTATTTTTATAGGGCTATTAGATTAGGTGTAATTGTTTTTATTTTTGATAATTTCGTTTATTTTTTGTAAGCTTAGTGTTTTTATTTTTTGCAATTTTAGATTAGTCTAACAGTAAACCACTTGAAAATGTGGAAAATGCAATAAATAAAGCTCAATATACATATATATATATATATATATATATATATATATATATATGTGTGTGTGTGTGTTGTGTGACAGTGAATAAAATATGCAAAATATAGTATAATAGATCAATGAAGTTGTATTAAAATTGGCCTCTCTTATATATAGAGTAAAAAATGTGTTATAGAATATTGCTATGTAGAAAAAATTTAGATTTTTAATATAATCTCATATAGGATGTGAAGGTACCGATTGCGAGTGGTATCTAATATATGTTTAAAATGAACAATTTAATTCAAAATGTGCACAAAAAATCACATACATAATCACATAAAATGACAGAAAAAATACATTCAATACAGTAAACCTTCATACAAAATAAGACACCATTGGTACTCAATTAAAACACATATAGTTACAGTAACACTTGATGCGATAAATTGTAGTATTGGAAACAGTTCGTAAAGGAATACTGTCGGTTCCACCAGAAAGTATCTTCCCAATCCAGATACATGTTTGGGGACCAGGTTCCCTCAGACACCGCAGCCCGGGTCTGTTGATGGGAAAAGACCTCCTTAGTTCAATACCAAAACCGGCAAAGTAAGTGTATATCCGTACTTACAGGTAAGGTATTATTGTCTGGCTCAGAAAGGTTCCAACTCAGTAGGTATCCTGTAGTGGCTGTCTCTCAATCGTAATAGAATTAGGCAGTCTATTTGGACAAGCTACCAGGTAAACACTGACAGGCTGATAAGAGCGAATGTTAGGATACAAACTCGACCGGCAAATGGTATCTCTGACGGACTGATCGTAAATTACAAAAAACAGACCTCAGATTCAGGCTAGTTTAGCCGATACCATGCCGAATGCAAGTTAATTGCAGCAGGTGTGCTCCACTACGGAAGCCTATCGGTTCTGAGCAACGCGTTTCCAGAACCGATAGGCTTCAGTAGTGGAGCACACCTGTTGCAATTAACTTGCATTCGACATGGTATTTACCTGGTAGCTTCCCATCCTATATGAGATTATATTAAAAATCGCCATTTTTTCCCACATAGGAATATTCTATAACACATTTTTTACTCTCTATATAAGAGAGGCCAATTTTAATACCACTTCATTGATCTATTACACTATATTTCACATATTTTATTTACTGTCATACACACACACACATATATATATATAAATATATATATATATATATATATATACATTTTATATCATAAAAGCATTGATATGTGCAATCAATTTTGTTTAATAGTCTTTTAATCTGAGTTTTTTGGGGGGGACCTCTGTATTTTGATTGCTTGTGTGGTTTATCTTCTGCGCTGTTCAACTATATTTTTTAATATTTTCTATGCACAGAATCCCACTATATACACTCATTTATTTTATTTTCATTTAATTTGATGAGTATCCACTAGACCAGTGCTTTCCAAACTGTGTGTCGTGACACGTTAGTGTGTCGGCGGCAGTGTGTAGGTGTGTCCCTGATTCAGCACTAATTTCTTTAAATTTAATTATTTTTTTTTGGTTTCCGCCTTTTCCGCCTGCCTTATACGCATATCACATGGTTGATACTGTTACTTGTAACTATATTTTGTTATAATATAATTTATGTATGTGTCTGTATCTCTTAAAACAAGTTAGTTTAACCTCCTGTTGGCTAGTACAACTGAATTACTGTGTCGCAAAATGATGTAGGTCTAAAAAGTGTGTCACCAACTTCAGTGTACGGCGGTGACCATATGAAGAGGACGCTCGCAGCAGGATGGGATCGGCTTCCAGGATGGCTCCGAAACGCACCCTGCCGCTGGGATAAAGATAGAATACGTCCCCGGGATGGATGAAGATATCGCCGCCTGGATGGAGATGGATGTCCAGACTTTAGGAAACATGAGTAGATTTTATGTGGTTAGTGTTAGTTTTTTTTCTTTTCTTTTTTTTGGGTGTTTTTTTTTTATATTAGGGCTTTGGGCTTTTGGAAAATAGCTGAATGTCCTTTTAGGGGCAGTGAAAAAGAGCAGAATGCTTAGGTTTTTTATTTTGGGGGGTTGGTTGGGTGGTGGGTTTTATTGTTGGGGGGACTTCGTATTTTTTTTACAGGTAAAAGAGCTGTTTAACTAAGGGCAATGCCCTACAAAAGGCCCTTTTTAAGGGCTATTGGTAGTTTATTGTAGGCTAGAGGGTGTTTTTATTTTGGCGGGGCTTTTTTATTTTTATAGGGCTATTAGATTAGGTGTAATTGTTTTTATTTTTGATAATTTCGTTTATTTTTTGTAAGCTTAGTGTTTTTTATTTTTCGTAATTTAGTGTTTATTATTTGTTGTAATTTTAGATTTTTTTATTTTTTTCGTATTTTAAGATAGTTATATTGTAATTTTAATTTTAAGTTAGGGGGTGTTAGGTTTAGGGGTTAATAGTTTAATTTAATGTTTTGCAATCTGGGGGGGTTGGCGGTTTAGGGGTTAATTGGTTTATTTAGTAGCAGCGATGTGGGGGCCCGGAGGTTTAGGGGTTAATAGGTTATTTAGTGGTGGCGATGTCGCGGAGCGGCGGAATAGGGATTAGTAAATTTATTTAGGTGTCGGCTATGTCGGGAGTGGGGGGATAGGGGTTAATAACTTTCATTAGTGTTGGCGATGTCAGGGGCGTCAGATTAGGGGTGTTTAGACTAGGGGTTTATGTTAGGGTGTTAGGTTTAAAGATAACTTTTTCCCCCCCCATAGACATCAATGGGATTGCGTTACAGAGATTTTTCATTCCGCACTTTAGGTGTTTTTTTCTAATACTCTCTCCCCATTGATGTCTATAGGGGAAATCGTGCATGAGCACGTCAACTCAGCCCTTGGCTTTTGTGCGGTATGGAGCGTAACGCCACCATATCACACGCAACAGGAGGCTTTTCAGTAACTAGTAATGGCAGCGCTATGGAGAGTGAAATAACGCAACTTTTTTGGCGTTAGTTTCGCACCCTGTTTAGCGCAAAACTTGTAATCTAGGTGATTGTTATTAAAGGGACACTAAACCCACATTTTTTCTTTCATGATTCAGATAGAGCATGAGATTTTAAGCAGCTTTCTAATTTACTCCTATTATCAATTTTTCTTTGTTCTCTTGCTATCTTTATTTTAAAAAGGCATCTAAGCTAAGGAGCCAGCCAATTTTCGGTTTATTTGTGTATTTATTTCAAATACTAGAAACAAAGTGGGAATCTAGAAAGTGCAGTCTGCTTAGGTGCAAATATATGGAAAGGTTTAAAATTCAAAATATAGATGAATAGGGTCCAAATATATAAAATAATGGTCTAGTGGATACTCATCAAATTAAATCAAAATAAAATAAATTAATGTATATAGTGGGACTCTGTGTATAGAAAATATAAAAAAATATAATTGACCAGCGCAGAAGATAAACCACAAAGGCAATCAAAATACAGAGGTTCCCCCCAAAAAACTCAGATTAAAAGACTATTAAACGAAATTGATTGCACATATCAATGCTTAAAGGGAAAAGGGAAATAAATAAAGCGCTAATACAGTAGTCTAACAGTAAATTACTTGAAAATGTGGAAAATGCAATAAATAAAGCTCAATATATATATATATATATATATATATATATATATATATATATAATATATATATATATATATATATATGTATATGTGTGTGTGTTTGTGTGTGTTGTGTGACAGTGAATAAAATATGCGAAATATAGTATAATAGATCAATGAAGTTGTATTAAAATTGGACTCTCTTATATATAGAGTAAAAAATGTGTTATAGAATATTGGTACAGTATGTAGAAAAAAATGAGATTTTTAATATAATCTCATATAGGATGGGAAGGTACCGATTGCGAGTGGTATCTAATATATGTTTAAAATGACACATTTAATTAAAAATGTGCACAAAAAATCACATACATAATCACATAAAATGACAGAAAAAATACATTCAATGCGGTAAACCTTCATACAAAAATAAGACACCATTGGTACTCAATTAAAACACATATAGTTACAGTAACACTTGATGCAATAAATTGTAGTATTGAAAACAGTTCGTAAAGGAATACTGTCGGTTCCACCAGAAAGTATCGTCCCAATCCAGATACACGTTTGGGGACCAGGTTCCCTCAGACACCGCAGCCCAGTTCTGTTGATGGGAAAAGACCTCCTTAGTTCAATACCAAAACCGGCAAAGTAAGTGTATATCTGTATTTACAGGTAAGATATTATTGTCTGGCTCAGAAAGGTTCCAACTCAGTAGGTATCCTGTAGTGGTTGTCCCTCAATCGTAATAGAATTAGGCAGTCTATTTGGACAAGCTACCAGGTAAACACTGACAGGCTGATAAGAGAGAATGTTAGGATACAAACTCGACTGGCAAATGGTATCTCTGACGTACCGATCGTAAATTACAAAAAACAGACCTCAGATTCAGGCTAGTTTAGCCGATACCATGCCGAATGCAAGTTAATTGCAGCAGGTGTGCTTCACTACGGAAGCCTATCGGTTCTGAGCAACGCGTTTCCACAACCGATAGGCTTCAGTAGTGGAGCACACCTGATGCAATTAACTTGCATTCGACATGGTATTTACCTGGTAGCTTCCCATCCTATATGAGATTATATTAAAAATCACCATTTTTTCCCACATAGGAATATTCTATAACACATTTTTTACTCTATATATAAGAGAGGCCAATTTTAATACCACTTCATTGATCTATTACACTATATTTCACATATTTTATTTACTGTCACACACACACACACACCCATATATATATATATATATATATATATATACATTTTATATCATCCCACATTTCAAGTGGTTTACTATTAGACTACTTTACTTTATTTTATTTGAGCTTTATTATTGCATTTTCCACCCTTTCAAGTGGTTTACTGTTAGACTACTGTATTAGAGCTTTATTTATTGCCATTTTCACTTAAAGCATTGATATGTGCAATCAATTTTGTTTAATAGTCTTTTAATCTGAGTTTTTGGGGGGACCTCTGTATTTTGATTGCTTGTGTGGTTTATCTTCTGCGCTGGTCAACTATATTTTTTAATATTTTCTATACACAGAATCCCACTATATAAACTCATTTATTTTATTTTCATTTAATTTGATGAGTATCCACTGACTAGACCATTATTTATATATTTGGGCCCTATTCGTCTATATTTTGATTTTTAAACTTCCCATATATTTGCACTTAAAGGGACACTGAACCCCAAATTTTTCTTTTGTGATTCAGATAGAGCATTGAATTTTAAGCAACTTTCTAATTTACTCCTATTAATTTTTCTTCATTCTCTTGGTATCTTTATTTGAAATGCAAGAATATAAGTTTAGATGCCGGACCATTTTTGGTGAACAACCTGGATTGGTCTTGCTTATTGGTGGATATCCACCAATCCACCAATCAAAAAGTGCCGTCCAGAGTACTAAACCAAAAAAAAAGCTTGATGCCTTCTTTTTCAAATAAAGATAGCAAGAGTACAAAGAAAACATGATAATAGGAGTAAATTAGAAAGTTGCTTAAAATTGCATGCTCTATCTGAATCACAAAAGAAAATATTTGGGATTAGTGTCCCTTTAAGCAGACGGTGCTTTCTAGATTACCACTTTGTTTCTAGTACTGTTACTTTCATACAGCGAGATTACGAGTTTTGCATTAGGAGCTGTGCGGTGCTAACGAGCAGTTTTTTCTCACCGCTCACTTGCCTGCAGCGCTGGTATTACAGGTTTTTACAAACCCGGCGTTAAAAGGCAAGAAGTGAGCGTAGAGCAAAATTATGCTCCATACCGCACTCCAATACCAGCGCTGCTTAAGTCAGCGGTGAGCTGGTTGTATGTGCTTGTGCACAATTTCCCCATAGACATCAATGGGGAGAGCCGGCTGATAAAAATTCTAACACCTGCAAAAAAGTAGCGTAAATCTCAGTAACGCAGCCCCATTGATTTTGGGAGATCCCTATTTTGATCTAGAGAGCTTGTGTAAATTATTTTTTCTTGGTGCTGGTCATATATTTTTGTTTACTGTATTTATTTCAAAGCAACACCTAGTAAACACTACACAATCCACTTAATTAAAGGGACATTAAACACTTTGAGATGATAATATAAAATGATAAATCGTATATCTAAAAAAAAATCTGCAATATATTTTCATTATTTATTTTGTCCACTTTTCCTGTAATTCAATTCTGAAATTGTGAGCTTTTCAGTTCCTGTTTGAAATGGAAGTGCAGAACACTGTTATATTCCACACAACCATTGGCTGCACCCTAATTGGCCACAGCAGAGAAGTTAACCTAAGTTACAACATGGCAGATTCCATTGTTTTATAGACACTAAAACTTTACACTTATTTGATTAATATTTAAACAGCTAATTAAACTTTAAAAAATACATCTACATGTTATTCTCAGACTAATCTTTTCTTTGAATGTATCATTCTAGCTAGCATTTGTTAAGTGTTTAATGTCGCTTTAAGACTTCCAGAGCAGTTGCAGCGACTACCGTCTTGATTATTTTTAAAAGCTTTGTGGTCTATAAAAAGTGCTTTGTATTTTATTTCAGCAAGATGACTGTTGTATTTTTTTAAAGGTTTTTTTATTGCAGGAGGGGGATGTTGATCGGATATGCATTTTCTGTGTATATGTTAGGTCACATCACCATAGCAACAGGCTAGTTCACATCACTTTCTGATTCCCATGGATTTCAGGCCAAAAATAGAGCTCTACAAGTACAGTGAATGTATTTATATGAGGACAGGACTAGCTCTATAATTAAACCTTGTGTGACCATGGCACTTGCGTGGCACATAGGGAGAGCATATTCAGGTGTTGTTATTTAAAGAGAAATGACTTATAGGTTCCATTAGCTCAATATCCATCAGCTGAATATCAGCTCTTCTGTAAAATTTAATCTGCTACAGTTTAATCTTTGAGGGAAAAAAAACTGTCGTTAGGTTTAGACTGTAGTGGACTAAGTGGACTGGGATGTCATTTCATTCTTGTACCCCAGTAGAACAAAGCCTTGAGTTAACCCTGATGAGGGGATTGCAAGTTACAGGTTTCTTGAAGAAGGGAATTGCTGCTCACAAAACTTTATAGCCCAGGAAAGAAAATACTTAAAATATGTCCTGTAATCTTATGGTTTCTTGAGAACTGAAATTGGGAAACTGATGTAGAGGAACAGTCTGTATTCAGTCTGTATTCAGTGCTGTATTTTTTTTGTGCTGCTCTAGGCAGTGGAAATTCTGCTGCCCAACCCTAAAACCCCAAACCTCCAGCAATTTGAGCTATACAGTATTTCTGGCATCTGTAGGCTAGAGAAATGCACCCCACTAGATCAGGGATCATAATCTGTAATAAAATGAACACATAAAACATTTAGGGCCAGATTACTAGTGGAGCCCTATCTGCGCCAGTAAAGGGGCAAATTTGCCTGTTAATAAATAACAAGCCATTACAAGTGGTTGGTTAATGTGACAGCGAGCTTGTGTTTAACGTTGCTCATAGCGCAATTTACCAGAGGTCAGACCTCTGGTTATAAATAAAAAAATGCCCCAATTGCCCCCAATATACAGAGTACAGTACATTTAAAATAAAGATGAGCTTTTTTTTATTTTTAAACTGCACAAAGCAGTTATAGGGGTTAAAGTGAGGGGGGGGGGGTGCCTTTACATGGAGGTGAATGGGGGACTGTTTTTTCACTATAAATATATATGTATATGCTTATATACATATATATTTGTGTTAATATGTGTATATGCATAAATATAAAATGTATATATTCAAATATATTTATTTATTGCTACCCAACACTTTGCGATTTGCCCCCTGCGCTAGGTGATTTGCCGTGTCTGTTGGCATTAAAACGAGGCTCCCAATGGAGCCTAGGGAAGCACACTCTTTTGAGCTGGTGTTACTGAGTGTAGCGCAAATATTGCACTCATGTAAGCTCAATATTGCGCTCCACTCGTAATCTAGCCTTTAGAGAGCATTGGAGTGGGAAGACTTCACACCACAGAACTACCCCTCAAAATCTGGTAACCCTCAATGGACTAGATTACGAGTGGATCGCTAATTTGTGCTCCTGTGTAAAAGGGATATTACATCCAAAAATTTTCTTTCATGATTCAGATAGAGAGTCTTAAAGACATTATCCTAAATGTACGTTTTTTTCATATGACTATACTGATCTAAAAGAGGTCGCCTTTGCTATTTGCACTGTGTGTGTGATCCCAGTCAGACTCAATCTGACAGCTCAGTCAGACTTAATCTGACACATTATACATTCTGTTACTGTTTACCCATTAGAGACCTGTTATTGTATACATCTCTTATTAATTGTATCGGATTGGCCAATCCATCTGTGATCACTAGTTTGTTATTATTGTATCTCTGTGCACTAATCAGATTTCAGTAGAAAATCCTTCCCAGTATTCTTACTTATGATACCTTCGAACACTAACGTATAATCTTTTCTCACTTTAAATCGCTAAACAGTTTATACTGTTAATGTAAATCTGTTGTATTTACGTAACTTAGCCACATTCACTTAAGCAGGAGACACTCCTTTCTCCCTTCTTTTTTGACATTTCCTTATACTATTGGTATATTTTTTCCCTAATTGACAACTTTTAATCTTTTTGGCTGTTATGTTCTCTCACTATATCAATCTTAACAATTAACGTATTACCTATTGCCTCTTACCGCTAACGACATTATTCTATATTACATTTGTCACCTTAGGCTGCTAAACCAGTAAAAATCTTGTCCGTAGCAAAGATCGATTATCCAAACATATATTCTATACACTAAATTCTCTACAGACCATTTCAAGTCACTCTCACTCACTTTACTCACCACATAACAACACAGACACAGATATCTGCAGCTTATTTTCAAATTCATTTTCACTATATGGTTGGCTGGTAAACAGCTCTGCAGTTTTCATTTATTTGTTTTAAATTGTGCCTATATATCTTTATTATTTTATTGTGTCTTGTATAATTGCGCATTTTTCTAATGTTTTCTAGTAAACAATTGCATTGTATAGATATTTAACTAATTTTCTTTGGGTTATTTTACCACTGACACAAATTGAATCCTCTAAACTCCGCTTTCTATTATCTCAGTAAATAATCAGATCAAACAGGTTTATATCTTACACTTATAAGATATTTTATTACCGGACAAATTTAATTCCCCTTATAGAGACGTATAGGTAGGGTGACCATATTGCCGCTTTAAAAAGGGACACATATGAAAAATACATATGTCAGGGCTGTTTTCAGGGCTGTTTAAAGAAATGTTTTGTATAAGAACCCTGACATATATTTTTCATATGTGTCCCTTCTTAAAGCGGCAATATGGTCAGCCTACGTATAGGTTGGGGTGGAACAATAATTTTGTACTGAATCCACATATTTCACCTCACTATAGCTTAAACCACACCTGGTTGCTAAGTACTCACCCTTCTATAGATGTACTAAAGCCTCCCTGTGGCGCTCCTTCTACCCTTTCCTCTTTTGTCCAGATCTACAACGACCGTATTGGGCGGCCATTCTTTTAGAAGTTGAGCAGGTACATTTTAGTTTTTGGCGCTGTCCGCTACACGCATTCCCTACACCATGATTCAGATAGAGCATACAATTTTATACAACTTTCTAATTTGCTTCTATTATCAATTTTTCTTCTTCTTTCTCTTGGTATCTTTTGTTAAAAAAGGGGACATATGCTTAGAAGGCGGCCTATTTCTGGAGCACTATATGGCAGCAGTTTTGCAAGAAAGGTTATCCATATGCAGTACTAGATGGAAGCACTATTTGCTGCCATGTAGTACTCCAGATGCTACCTAGGTATCTCTTCAACACAGAGTCTAATTCACCCAAAAAAAAATTTGATTTCATATCCCTTTAACTTTGCTAAACAGAGGCTTTTTTGTTCGTCGGTTTGTGCTCGTATTATGAGTTGAAAGTAAAAGTTTGATGCAAGTGAAACTAGACGCGACATAAAGATAGACTTTACAAAGTCGCGATCATGTTAACGTATTCCCCCATAGTGTAGTGTAGAGTGGTGATTTGCGGTGGATTATGGGGCAATTTAGGAGTGTTTACTACAAAAAAAATTAAAGCCCAAACTCTTTACATGAGCTTTGAGTTCACATAAAAAGTTTGAGCGTAAAATACGATCACAACTTGTAACACGAGCACTCATAGACGCTCATAGGAAATATTGGGAGCGTAAATTACAACGATGTAGCGCAAACAAATTTGGGGTAACTTAAACATGGCGTTACTTGTAATACAGAGTCGAGAGCAAAAAATATTGCGTTCTTCTGATCGCGTTGGCGCAAACGATTGCACTCCATCCGTATCTAGCCCTAAATCAGCAGATGCGAAAATCTGCTTCAGCGTGTAGCCGTGCTTAGTGAAACAGTAAAGAAAGGGAGAAGTGAGAAACAGTAACTCGGATGAGGTAACCTCAAAGGTACGAAGTGCTTTATAACAGGGATATAATCCCTTTTGTGTGCAGCCTTTTGTTGTTTCTCATCAATGAGAATGAGAGGAGGGTCACAGGAATCACTGTAGCCAATTGTCTCCACTTTATTGTTTTGTAAGTCTTCCTTACTGTGAGAGAAAGACTTCCATTACTCCAGTATAATAAGAATCTACAAATAAGAATCCAGGATGGGGTAAAAGTGTCTCTCTGTAAACAGACAACAAACCTCTGTCTACAATACAATCTAAGATCCTGGACATGTGATGCAGTCTAGGGGACTCACACTGTCTTTGATGCATATTTGCCCAAATATCCAGGGACACTTTGCAGCAGAGCAAGCAAGCAGGTTACCGCAGTATTAACGACCTACTGGTCAACTGCCCCGCTCACTAAATTCTGCGATCAATACACACCCAATCAATAGTAATAGTATAATTTAGACTTATCCATAACTTATTATACAGATTACAGCACCAAGCTCTTACACCTACACCATAATATTGACAATACCAAGATGTAACATTTTATATAGATGTCTAGTCAGTAGAGGGTTAATAACACATCAATACAACAAATATTTGTTTATACCATTTTAATTAGAGGTAATGCTTCCTAGACAAAATGGTATTGCAAATACAGACACCTCTCAACAATAGAAAGCGCTATCCTGCCAACTTTGAATTTCAACATTTTCAGTAATTTTTCATATTCAGTGACATCACAGTAAGAGACGTTAGAAGAAGAGACGTCACATGAAGTAAAGCAATATGTAAAAACAGACTTTTAAAAATGTTCCTTTAGAATTCCTTTACTTTAGTATTTGTACCAGTAAACTGAAAACAGTCTGCATCACTAGTCAAATTGTATTAAAGTGTCTAATTTAAACAAATAGTACATGTGCAAATATAATTACAAAACTTTTACTATTAACAGTAATTAATTATTCCAAAAAAACATACAAATAGAAGCATTCTTGCACGATTTCAGCAAAGTAATAATGAAACTTAAACCATCTCCTAATCAATTATTTGTAACTGTCCAGCTCTTGTATATTATCACTTCCCTATATATTACACTTTTGCATGGCTCAGCTGAGTGCTTAAAGGGACATTATACACTAATTTTTTCTTTGCATAAATGTTTTGTAGATGATCTATTTTTATAGCCCATTAAGTTGTTTTTTTTTAAAAAATGGATAGTTTTTCTTTTTTTTAAATAACATTGCTCTGATTTTCAGACTCCTAACCAAGCCCCAAAGTTCTATGTGAATACCGTCAGCTACCTTCTCCAGCTTGCTCCTGTTTGTGTAAAGGGTCATTTCATATGCAAAAGAAGGGGGAGGGGGGGGAGTTTCTTATTTGCCACTTGCAGTGGGCTTTCCAGCTACCTTTTCAACAGAGCTAAACTGACAGCTTCTAAGTAAGTTTTTAAACAGTTTGATACTGGATTTTAATATCAGTATCTGTGCATCTTATTCTTTATAGTAGTGTCTATTACATGCAGTTATATGAAAATGAGTGTATACGGTCCCTTTAAAGACACACAAAACTGAAGTGACACAAAACTGCCTTAGATCCACTGTCCTAATAGCTAGCAGCAAGGCTTCCTAAGTAAACCTGGACTCCTGACACTCTAAGGGCAGAGGTGCAGGGGAGGAGCAAGGTTGCAGTGTGCTAAATTACTATAAGCAGGAGGAGAGACACAGTAAACCCTTTGTGCAGCTGATCTAACTGTGGGATTATGCACAGCACTGGACTAGGTGAACTGTTGGGTTCAAATACATTTTTGTATTATTTAGTCTGACAGCATATTTTTGCACTGCGTGTAGGAAGTGGTGTATGTTTAAAACTCATGCTAAAATAGGTAAGCTTCAGATGATACAGGGTGCTAAAATATGAAGAATACTGTCAGGTTAAATAATGCAAATATGCAAATAATAAATTATGTACAGTAGTACAGTTATTTTCAACATTTTTTTTGCCGTGGCACACTTTTTTACATTAAAAAATCCTGCGGCACACCACCATCCCAATATTTTACAAAATCCCACATTGTAGAATAATACAGCATATATTATACATCATAATGATTGTCTGTGAATGAATGTCAATATGTCATGGTTGTAAATGATGCCTGTCTGTCTGCGCCTGTCTGCCTGATGAGCCTGTCACATCAAAACAAGCAAAATTTAAAAAATATGTCACTGTTCTCAGTCTGCCGCGTCACACCTGAGGATCTCTCATGGCACACTAGTGTGCCGTGGCACACTGGTTGAAAAACACTGCAGTAGTAAGCCAAATTACCCCCCCCCCTCTTTTATAACAAATCAGCACAGCTCCTTACCTAGTGAGGAGGAGCTGTTTGTAAGTGTTTTTTCTTCTGACATTTAACTCTCAGAGACGGTGCAACAAGGAGTCCCTGCCTAAATCTGCTCTGAGTGATCAAGCAGAGTACTTGCTGCATGCACAGTCTCACTGGCAGCTCCTCCCCATTAACTTGTGTCACATCTGCTCCAGATCAGCTGCAGCCCTCCAAATCTCCTGGAGAGGACATTTCCAGGGGTAAAAAAACCCAGGGACATACAAACAAATCTGGGGACTGTCCCTGGAAATCAGGGACTGTTGACAACTTTTTTAATGCAGTCTGTGGTCCTGGACTCCCTGCTCTATTATACACTCTAGGATCCTGGTCAAAGGATCCTAGACTGAATCTTAGGGTAGTTAAATTGTGATGTTATGTGTGTCTGTTGGGGCTGGAAGTATAGCCATTGATTGGCTGTACTACTGCTCTGAAGTTTTCTAAAAAAAAAAAACCCTTCAAGGATGGGAGTTGGCAGCCTGCCCAGTAAAGTGGTTCTGGAGTGGTATTGTCAAAAAGTTGAGGAACTACTTTTTTAGTCATAGCAGACCAGGTTGTAATGACCTATTGGTTTGTCCAATGAGTGCATATTGTCTCCAATAGTGCCTTGCTGTTCCTACAACAAACAATATCAAAAGAATAGTATCATTACTATTTTTGTTACTTTTTTGGGAGGCCCAAAATAAAATTTGAACCAGGATCCTCTGTTGACTAGGTCCAACACTGCATGTTCACATTTAGGGCTAGATTAGAAGTGCCGGGGTAAATTTTGTTTTTGCTAGCAATAGGCTTTTGGGGCTTCTCGGGTTCCACTGGTATTAGAAGTTGAAAAAAATCATTATTTTGCACTAGCGGTAACCTGAAAAGCGCAAAAATCCTAAGTGAAGTCAATGGAGAAAATAAACATCGCAAAGTATCTAAATAAAATATTAACCCCTAAACCGCCACCCCACATTGCAAACTATCTAAATAAAATATTAACCCCTACACCGCCATCCCCTCACAACGCAAAGTATCTAATTAACTATAAACCCCTACACTGCCATTCACCCACAATGCAAAGTACACAGCTATCCCCCCACAATGCAAATTATCTAAATAAACTATTCTATCTTCAAATTCAAATCAGCCAAAAGAAGAAAAGCTGGAATGAAGATGGATGAAGATGGAGAGCCGCCAGGATGAAGATCGGTGAGTGCCAACTTTGGGGTTAGTGTTAGTTTTTTTTTGGGGGGGGGTTTATAGATTAGGTTTTTTTTGGGGGGGGGGCGTCAAAAGAGCTGAATGTCCTTTTTAAAGGCAATGCCATCCAAATGCCCTTTTCTGGGCAATGGTAGTTTATTTTTAGAATATTTTTTTTTATTTTCGGGTTTTTTAAGGGGTATTATAAAAGGATTTTTTTTTTTTTTTTTGGTAATTTCGTTTTTATTTTTTGTAATGGTAGGATTTTTGTTATTTTTTGTAATGGTATTTTTTTAGTTTTCATTAATGGTAGGTTTTTAGTTTCATTAATGGTAGGTTTTTAGTTTTCATTAATGGTAGGTTTTTAGTTTTCAGTAATGGTAGGTTTTTAGTTTTCAGTAATGGTGGGTTTTTAGTTTTCAGTAATGGTAGGTTTTTAGTTCTCAGTAATGGTAGGTTTTTAGTTTTTAGTAATGGTAGTTTTTTTAAGGTAAGATTAGGTTTTTATTTAATTTTACAGCAATTTTTATTTTATTTTAAGGTAGTTAGGATTTTTTTAAAGTTAATTTTGGGGTATTTTAATTTGAGTTTAGTTAGGGGGTGTTAGGTTAGGGGGTTTAGATGTTAGTTTATAACTTTGAGATGTGGGGGGATGGGGTGTAGGGGTTAATAGTTTATTTAGATACTTTGCTTTGCAAGGGGATGGCGGTGTAGGGCGGTGTAGGGGTAAATATTTAATTTAGATACCTTGCGTTGTGGGGGGATGCCGGTGTAGGGGTTAATAGTATTATTTAGTGTTTGGGGTGTGGGGGGTGACAGTTTAGGGCTTAATAGTGTAGTTTATGAGTGTAAGTGTACTTTGTAATGTATTTTTGTTGTGTTTTGTTTAACTTTTTAGTTTCGGAACCCAGTTTACCCCAGCTCTTAGATTGCGGCATTGATCAATGAACTTTTAATATGATCGGAAGTAAAATGGCTTGCGAAATCTTGATTGCGCTAGTGCAAAACCCTTATTTAGTTAAATCATACTGGAACATATGTGACATCATGAGGTTAGCATGCTCCTTCATCAGACCAATAGGCATGTACAGATAGTTTATGTCAGGATTTTCCACTCCAAAAGGAGCATCTGCAGGCTCTATAACACATCACAAAGAAACAGGCTTTTGGGGTTAATGAGATTACTCGTTGATTGCTAGCTGCAGATACAAAGGAGACTTACTAGGTAATTTTTTTTATTTAAATGCTATGGATAACGGATCCGATCTAGTTGTAAATTACTCAAATTTCCATATTGTCAAACTATGAGAGTACAATGATTTTATATGAAAAAATTGTATTTTAATGAAAAACCCTCTATTTTTAACCCCGGGTGGACTGGGCCTGGGGGCAGGGGGACAGTTGCCCCCCAGGCTGCCCTAAATCATGTTAAAAACGGCTGCTGCTTTTTTTATTGTAATTTTAATAGCGGCCAGCAGGGGGAGCAGCTGTACATACACAAGGAGCAGTGGAGTAGCCTTTCTCTCTATGGCACTGACAGGCCATGTGCTGAGGGGAAAGGGCAGGCTTTCCCTAGTCAAACAGAGCACAGTCTAATGAATGGAGAAGGAATGAAGACCCCGCAATAGGAGGTACGTAGGTGGAGGGGTCCTTGACCCAGGGGGAGGAGTTAGGCGCGTCATTACTAGGGGAAGGTTTAGGTCGGAGGTTTCAGGAAGGGGAGTTTGGCGCCAGTTTAGTTTGTGTACTTACCAGGACAGGATCAGTGGCGATGTTTATCTTCTTTTCTTTTCAGGTCTTCGGCCGCCGGTGTTATGGAGCTGGAGGAGCTGATGAGCAGGCTGCGGGACGTCGCTAGATCCAGGGGTCCGGATTGGATGCGTGCCCAGCTGGAGGTCCTTCTTCAAAGTGATGGCGGTTCCCGCGAAGAGGAGGCTCCGGTCACTAGAGCCAGGCCTGTGCGGCGCTCCCGGCCTCCGGAACGGCTGAGTCCTGAGCAGGGGTCAGCTGGGGGTTGGAGAAGGCGGAGTCCCAGCGGAGGTAGAAGGGAGCTGGTGTTGCAGACGGCTGAGGAATCAGTTGCAGTGGCGGTGTCTCCTGTGAGGGAGGAATCAGTACCGGAGGGTAAGATTGGGGGGGTGGGGAGGACACAGAGAATAACGGCCATTATTCATTCAGAGAAGGGCCAACAGCAGGCAGGCTATGTGTCGCAGGAGGGCCAGCACGGCCGAAAGGGTCCTAGTGAGGTGGCTGAAGTGGGGGCAAGTGGCAAGGAGGTGGAGCAGGGCAGGGAGCATGTTCTAAATTTGGAGAGTGGGGGCCAGCACGGCCAGAGGAGGCCTACTGAGACAGCAAAGGGAGGGGTTGCTTATAGGCAGGATGTATATGTGGTGGGGGGGGGGGACTCAGCCACCCAAGTAGGCCCGCTACGGCTGGGACCAGCCAGTTAGGGGAGGACTTCATGGTAATTGACTCTTGGCCCAGGGAGGGTGGGGCTTTGGCCCAGACTGAGGAAGTTAGGGGATCTCCTATACAGCTTGCTGAATCCAGGCCTGTCCACACAGGTCAGCTTGGGGTTATAGCTAAAGATATATATAGGGTGCGCTAGGACATAGATACCAGACTCCCCCTAAATGACAATATCCCTATAAATGTCACATGTGGATATAAGATAATAAAAGAGAATATAAGGGAAGCGCTAAAGGAAAGCCAAAGGTATCAAACACTTAAATTAAATAAACATTTATTAAAACATTTATTAAAACATGTAAATCTAACATAAAAGGGACGTCTCCCCAAATAGCACTGTTAAAATATTATAAAATCAGTTCCTAAATCGGGTAAAAAGCTAGCTGGTATATTATATACACTATGTGCACTTGTATACGGCTCTATCAACAACAATAGGTACAGTGTATATACACTAATAAATCAAAAGCAGTCCAAAAGAAAAAAGTTTCAGCCACCAAGCTGCCAATCTAAAAATGAAGTAGGACTGTCAGACAGAGTACTCTGAAAAATCCACAATTCTTTAAGCGAGATTGATACCCATCAATATCAGTTGTATTATACGTTAGATTCTAGGCAGTTTACTTTACCCATGATCTCCTGATCATATAAGGTTCACCTTCCTTATTCGGTATCCTCCTCGAGTGGATCCAACAACAGTTTCTCAGCGTCTGACGTCACTGAATAGAGTTCCGGTAAAGGGAAAACAGCCGGATCTTTGCGCTTCTTGTACACTTCACAGGTACGATTCCTTCACAACCACCCTGCACTTAGTGCTTGATGCACGCAAGGGTATAGACAAGATAGTAGAACAGTGGGCACTAGAGTGAATATTGAAAGTTCATTCAAACCACATGCCGTGACATAGATACTCCAACTAGGAAAACAAAGTCCCAATACTATAACCCGGGTTATGATTATGAATTCCAAAGGTGTTGTATAATTGCATATAGATGCCAAAATGTAGTCCTGCCAACACAGCCGACGCGTTTTGCCCACTTATGGGCTTTATCAAGATAGTGATGGCAAGTCTGAATATCTTTATTTAAAGGGGTATCTTCAATTTGATTGGTGCTGGTTTAGATTGGCAATCTTCTTTTAAGGTGGTATTTTGCTCCATCTGCAGCTTCTTCTTAAGGCGGTATTATGATATTTAAGTAGTGCAACATAGTTAAACCTTTTTGTGCTTATACAATTCTAATTGTTCTATTTTACAAAGGTAATCCTAACTTGATTATCTATCCCCCATAGGGATGGACTTACATACGAAATAAATAAAATCTCAAATATATTATAAATCTACTGTCTCAAAACATATGAAAACATATAGGTACTGCTAAGTATATAACTAGCATCAAATGTGCATATATAAATATAAAATTTATTTGTGATAATCTTTAAAGTGCTAATGTGAATAAATAGATACAGAAAAAAAGTAATTATAAAATGTTGTTACTCAAATAGGAAAGGGGATAAATCTAATTCCGAATTCAGCCCTTTGGGGTATAAGGAGCATTTTTTCAATATTCCCACCCCTCCAGTGATTTTTTATCTTGTGTATCCCCCAATATTTTAAATCTTTTGTGTTACCCCCGTGAACCTCCTTAAAGTGCTTGTATAAGTGCGTATTTTCTTTTTCTTTTTCTATACATAAAAGGTGTTCCCTTATTCTATCCCGGAGACTCCTTTTAGTCTCTCCGAAATAGAATAAGTTACATGTGCATTTAAGTACGTATATAACATTCTTGTGGGTGCATCTTATTAATTCCTTAATTGTGATATTTTCACCTATATTATTGATCCTGAGACTGTTTAGTTTAGAGCTATGTGAGCACGCTTTACACGTATAGCAGGGGAAATATCCTGCTATCCTCTTACCCTCCAAGTTTAACTGCTTAGTATTTCTAATTTTATGGCGTATTTCACTAGGAGCCAAGATGGTTTTGAAATTTTTAGCTTTCTTAAAAATGAAGGTAGGTTTGTCCGCCAGCTGGTCACCTATAATATTATCTTCCTTCAATAAGTGCCAATTTCTCTTTATAATTTTTTTAATTAGATAGTGGTCTGCATTATAGTCTGTCACAAAGGGAACAATAATTTTATCTGTTTTAATAGGCTCTTTCATTTTGTAATTTAGTAGGTCGTCCCTATTTTTCTTTTTTGCTTTCTGTATTGCTTCTGAGATATTATTTTCTTCATAACCCTTTACAGTGAATTTTTCTGCTAGCCTCACTACCTGCCTTTCAAAGTCCTTGACCCTTGAACAGTTCTTTCTAATGCGTAGGCTCTGGCCAAAGGGGATGTTATTCTTCCATAATTGCAAATGACAGCTATCCGCATGTAGCAGATTGTTACAATCCACCTCTTTAAAATTGGTTTGTGTTTCAAATTTCTCATTTAATACCATAATTTCCAAATCTAGGAACACCACTTTTTCTTTGCTGTAGTTACTTATAAATTTAAGACCGTAGTTATTAACGTTCATCTCCTCAAATAATTTAACCAACTCTTGTTCAGGTCCCTTCCATACTATTAATAGGTCATCTATTTAACGCTTATAGAGTACGAGGTTTGCACCGAGATCACTTCTATTGAAAAAACTTTCTTACCAAACACCCATAAAGAGGTTTGCATAACTCGGTGCAAACCTCGTACCCATCGCGGTCCCTTCTATTTGTAGGAAGAATTTATTGTCGAACGCAAAATAGTTGTGCTCTAGTATATACTTAATATTATTTAAAATGAATTTTTTCTGATCATCCTTCATATTGGGGTCTTTTTCTAAATAATGTCTGACAGCATTTAGGCCATGTTCATGCTTAATTATAGTATATAATGACGACACGTCACAGGTCGCCATTATTATATCATTACTCCATTCTATCAATTTCAAAGAGTTTAAGACTTGAGTAGAGTCCTTGAGGTAAGAGTCCAGATTAGATACATAAGGTTGAAGAAATTTATTGATATATTGAGATATATTTGCTGTAATAGAGTTTATCCCAGAGACTATTGGTCTCCCCGGGGGGTTAACCAAGCTCTTGTGGATCTTCGGTAGGAAGTAAAAAATAGGGATCCTGGGGTAATCAGATGTTAAATATGCAAACTCTTTATCATTTAAAAATCCCTTTTTATGACCCTCTATTAAAATCTTATCTAAAATGGTGTTATATCTTTTTGTTGGATCATTAGTTAGTAATCTGTAAGTTTTCTTATCATTGAGGAGTCTGTAGGCTTCCATCATATACTTAGTGGTGTCCATCACTACTACCCCCCCCCCCCCCCTTATCCGCTGGCTTAATGGTAATGTGATTGTTAGTTTGTAACTCACTCAGAGTCTCTCTTTCTTTTTTACTGATATTCTGCTTTCTTAATTTAGGGAGGTTGCATTTTCTTACATCATTTGTTACTATTTTCTCAAAGGTTTCCAAGAAATTGCCTTTGGCAAAAGTAGGGTTAAATTTAGATTTCAACTTCAAATTAGTGTGTTGAAATTTATCTGTATTTTCACGATCATTTGTTACTTGTCTCTCCAAAGGGGTTTTCATGAAATACCTTTTGATAGTTAGATTCCTGACAATTTTTTTTATGTGAATATGAGTATTAAATTTACTCATCCTCACCGTGGGGGCATAGGATAATCCTAGATTTAACAGTTTCTCTTGTTCACTATTTAATTTAACCTGACTTAAATTAAAAATACTTTTCTTTTCAATTTCAACTATCTTGTTCTTTTATCTACGTTTGTGTGTTCCTCCTCCTCTCTTTCCTTGTACCCTCTTTTTCTTCTTTGTGATTGCTCTAGATTGAACCTTATTGTGTCTTTTGATGTGCCCTCTCTTGGAGGGCTGTAATCTAAAAAAGATTTCTCCTCGGTAGTTAGAATTTCAGTATTGGTAGACTCTGTCCTTAGGGGAGCAAATCTATTATATGTTGGTGTTTCTTTCTCCTTATAGTCCTGCTTATAGTCTCTTTGTCTCACAGTATTTCTGTGTCTGGGATATTCCCATTCGTTATGTCTTGGATAATGATCTCTTTGATGTGAATTATTATAATAATCATCATGGTTATATCTGTGTTGGGAATAATATCTATTTTGATACTGGTTGTACCCGTAATTATTGTAGTTCCTGTTATAACCTCTATTGTAATAGTTGATTCTATAATTATCCCTATTGTAATTATATCCATTCTTTCTCTCCTGAAAGTTACGCTCTTGGTAGTTTCTATTATAGTTATCGGGTTGTTTGAGCACTACTTAAATATCATAATACCGCCTTAAGAAGAAGCTGCAGATGGAGCAAAATACCACCTTAAAAGAAGATAGATTGCCAATCTAAACCAGCACCAATCAAATTGAAGATACCCCTTTAAATAAAGATATTCAGACTTGCCATCACTATCTTGATAAAGCCCATAAGTGGGCAAAACGCGTCGGCTGTGTTGGCAGGACTACATTTTGGCATCTATATGCAATTATACAACACCTTTGGAATTCATAATCATAACCCGGGTTATAGTATTGGGACTTTGTTTTCCTAGTTGGAGTATCTATGTCACGGCATGTGGTTTGAATGAACTTTCAATATTCACTGTAGTGCCCACCGTTCTACTATCTTGTCTATACCCTTGCGTGCATCAAGCACTAAGTGCAGGGTGGTTGTGAAGGAATCGTACCTGTGAAGTGTACAAGAAGCGCAAAGATCCGGCTGTTTTCCCTTTACCGTAACTCTATTCAGTGACGTCAGACGCCGAGAAACTGTAGTCGGATCCACTCGAGGAGGATACCGAATAAGGAAGGTGAACCTTATACGATCAGGAGATCGTGGGTAAAGTAAACTGCCTAGAATCTAACGTATAATACAACTGATATTGATGGGTATCAATCTCGCTTAAAGAATTGTGGATTTTTCAGAGTACTCTGTCTGACAGTCCTACTTCATTTTTAGATTGGCAGCTTGGTGGCTGAAACTTTTTTCTTTTGGACTGCTTTTTATTTTTTAGTGTATATACACTGTACCTATTGTTGTTGATAGAGCCGTATACAAGTGCACATAGTGTATATAATATACCAGCTAGCTTTTTACCCGATTTAGGAACTGATTTTATAATATTTTAACAGTGCTATTTGGGGAGACGTCCCTTTTATGTTAGATTTACATGTTTTAATAAATGTTTTAATAAATGTTTATTTAATTTAAGTGTTTGATACCTTTGGCTTTCCTTTAGCACTTCCCTTATATTCTCTTTTATTATCAGCTTGGGGTTAGGCAATTGCAGGTTTGCCCCAGGGCTAAGGGTGGCTCGAGGGGTTTTAAGCCTAGATCTCAAGCTATTGGGGGTAGGCCATCTAGGGCTAAGAAGAGAGGTGTGGCAGGGAGAGGTGTGCGTGGAAGGGGGGGCTTTAAAGCGTACTCTGAGCCTGTAATTATAGAGGATTTTCCTAGATCATCTGGGGATGAGGATGTGGTGCCTCCTTCCCCCAGGTTAGCTGGGCATACGGGGGGCTTGGGTTTGCAATCACTTGGGGGTTTTAGGTTTCCTACTGTTACGGGGGGAGGCAATTGGCTGAAGGGACCAAGCTTAGAAGTCATGTGTCTGATGTTGGTGCTAATGTTTCCTCTCCTGTTGATGGCTGAGAGGAGGACTCCTTCCGTCTGGCAGATTCCTGGATGGAGTCAATTCATTTAGACCCTGGTGACGGTCCGGCGCCTGGTGAGGCCGACAATTCGTTAGTGGTAGGTGGTGGTACACACACACATAGGAGCAGATTGGGAGTAGGTAAGGGTGTTCAGACACCTGGTGGAGGTACCGTAAGGGTTGGCTCAGCGGTACATGATGAGAGGGTGGGGGTGGACCTTACGGACGTAGGGGCCTCCTATGGTAGGGGTGATGTTAGGTTTGAGGAGGGGATGCAAAGGAGCTTATCAGATTATGTTTTGCCTAGGTCAAAAAGAGCTAAGGGAGTGGGCGTTAAGGTATTGCCGCAGGGTTGGGAGGATACAGTCATGAGAGGTGAGGGCGATTTGTCTGTGGGTCATCTTCATACTGTTTTGAAGGCACCTAAGAATATTTGCCATTCTGTTGGGGGTCCTCCAACAGCGGTGGGTGGTCTGCGAGTTTCGGTCGATCGTCTGGAGTCAAGGAACGTGACGGCCGTGGCAGGTGAGCTTCCTGGCGGGTGTAGATCGGGGGGGGGGGGCTCAAGGGAGCTGGGGCATGTTGCTGGGTCTGATAGTGTATCGTTTAGTCTACTGGAGGGGTTGCGGGAGTTGTTGTGGAAGGTGGAGGCCTCTACAGCTCCTGTGGGCACGCAACCTTCCGTGGCCAGTGCTTGGACTCCGCCAGCAGGGGCGGAAGTTCCAGTTTCCATAGGGAATATTCCGGCCGTCATCCACGTTGTCGGGGCTGGGGCGGCTGCTTCGGTTAACCAAGGTACAGTGCAGGTAGGGCTTTTGGCCGCCACGGACGAGACGTCGGGCATTAGGGTGGCGGATACCACAAGGTCACGGTCTTGCCTTTGCTCTATCAGTCCTTTAGGGTTACATTTACCCAAGGAAACAAAAGACAAGATTTGGAAGAGGGAGTATATTGAAATATTTTCATTGTTGCCTTTGGAGCAGTCCTTCGAGGTATCGGATGATACTAAGAAAGACTCGGGTAAGAAGGAAGAGGATGAATGGAAAAATCGGTATTGCAAACTGCCTAGAACATTTACTAATTGGTTCCAGGCGTTTGTGATCTATGCTAGTGTGATGGCGGACAAGTTCCCAGACCAAGGGGCCCCATTGTTCTGCTATTTAGATGAGATCGCTGCTGGACAGCGGACATATGGGGGGATGGCTTGGTGGAACTACGACGAGCACTTTCGTCAAAGGCTCGCTGTGAAACCTGATATGAAGTGGGATGACCGCGACATGGGTCTGTGTTTAAAAGTGATGACTCCGTTACGGGCCTCTCAGCCCTTTCAGCCGGTGGCTCGGCAGCTGCCAGCTCGTCGGTGGTGGGAAAGAAAGGTTTCTGTTTTGCGTTCAATGACGGGCAATGCAAGTGGGGCAGTACCTGTAAATTCAGGCACAAGTGCTCCGGCTGCGGAGGGGCACACGCTTTTGCTAAGTGTTTTAAGAGAGGAAAGGGACAGGGGAAGCCTGATATGTCAGAAAAAGGGGGCATCGCCAATCAGGGTGCAAAGGATGGCGCATTGGTTAGGTCAATACGGCAATGAAAGGGGTTGCCGGGAGAAGGCGGCTGTCTTACTCCATGGCTTTACTTTTGGTTTTGTGATACCTTCTGTTGGTGGTTCTGAGCGTTTCGAGGGTAATTTGAAGTCCGCAAGGGAGTGGCCCCAGGTGGTTCGTGAAAAATTGTTAAAGGAAGTTGGTTTGGGTAGAATGGCGGGGCCTTTTGATGCTTTGCCTTTCCCGGTTTACGGATATCTCCTTTGGGAGTGGTTCCAAAGCGCGAGGCTGGTAAATTTCGACTTATCCACCACTTATCGTTCCCAAAGGGGAACTCGGTAAACGAAGGTATTCCTCCTGAGTATGCTTCGTTTGACTCTGCGGTGAAGCTTGTTCGGGTAGCTGGCAAACATGCTTTGATGGCTAAGGTGGATATCGAGGCAGCTTTCAGACTTTTGCCAGTTCACCCAAATTCTCAGCGTCTGCTGGGTTGCTGTTTTGAGGGTTGTTTTTTCGTGGACCTCTGTCTCCCGATGGGGTGTTCGATCTCGTGTTTGTTATTCGAGACGTTTAGTACCTTCTTAGAGTGGGTGGTCAAAAAACTTTCTGGCGTGTCGTCCGTAGTCCATTATTTGGACGATTTTTTGTTTGTGGGTCCTGCGGGTGAGGCGGTTTGAGTCGTGTTGAGGGACACGTTTTACCAGATTGCTGAGGACTTCGGTGTTCCGATTGCCTTGGACAAATCTGAAGGTCATGTTTGAGTTTTTTGGGGATCACGCTGGATTCTGATAGACTGGAGTGTCGGCTCCCGCCTGACAAGGTGGAGGATTTAATTAAGGTCATTAATTATTTCCTATCTGTCAAGAAAGTTAAATTGGTGGAGATGCAATCGTTGCTGGGAAAGTTTAATTTTGGCTGCCGTATCATTCCGGTGGGAAGGGTTTTTTGTAGGAGGCTTTCCCTGGCAACAGCAGGGATTGGTCGGCCTCATCATTTCATTAGGTTGACTTCCCCGCTTAAGAAAGATTTGGGTGTGTGGTGAGTTTTCCTGGCTCATTTCAATGGGGCGGCATTGATCCAGGCTCCAAGGGCTTCGGCTGAGGAATTGGGGCTGGTGACGGACACTGCGGGAAGCAATGGTTTTGGTGCCATATTTGGACACGAATGGTGCGCCTCAGAGTGGCCAGTGGGGTGGAAGGGCTTGGACTTGATTAGAAATTTAGTGTTTTTGGAACTATTTCCGTTACTGGTGGCTTTGTTGTATGGTGCAAAGACTTGAGGGATCGGTCTATTTTGTTCTCGACTGACAATTTGGGAGTGGTGTCTGCGGTTAACTGTTTGCGTTTTTCATCTCCTCCAGTAGTTAGGCTCCTGAGGGTTTTCGTCCTGCAATGTATGAAATTGAATGTGTTGGTAAGGGCGCAGCACTTGCCGGGTGCACAGAACTCTATTGCTGATGCGCTTTCTCGTTCGCATCGGCGGCGATATCAGGAGCTGGCGCCATGGGTGGACGACAGGGGAAAAGATGTTCCGGAGTTCTTATGGACCCTTGGTACGGAGGACTTGCCGATTTGGTGAGGGCCTCCTTGGCACCAAGCTCTTGGAAAGCGTACTCTAGCATATGGGAGTCTTGGGAGGAACTCCTCCGGCAGCATGGCGTGGTGGAGGGGGAGGCATCCTGTCAGAGATTGCTGCTTGAATGGATATGGAGTTGGTGTAAAAAAAATCTGTCTCCTTCATCAGTAGAAAAACATTTAGCTGCCTTGTCATTCCGTTTCAAATTGTTGAACGTGGTGGATATTACAAAATCCTTTTGTATCCGGCAGATTATCAAGGGGATGAAATGGAAGCGGCAACGGTCGGATGGCCGCCGCCCGGTTACAAGCAAGTGTCTATATTTTTGAATCGGTCTAAGACCGATCAATTGGGGAAGGATGCAAACGTTTTGTTGTTCCCTACGGGGTTGGAAATTTGCCCGTGCCTTGTGATGCAGCAGTTTATGATGTGTAGGCCTCCGGTTGGGGGTTCGTTGTTGGTGCATTTGGACGGCAGGGCTCTTTCGCAATATCAGTTTAAGGCGGTTCTGAGGAAGACCCTTGAAAAACTGGGCTTGGATCCCAGGGAATTTGGGACGCATTCATTTCGGATTGGGGCTGCCATGGAGGCTGCTGGTTTGTGTCTGGGGGAAGAGGTTATCAAGAGTGTCGGACGCTGGCAGTCAAAATGTTTTCGTTCATATGTTTGCCCGCAGCGACGGGTGTGAGGGTTTATGTGCTGTTTCTCTTTATCATTTGCAGATCCGCTTCAAGTTTGGGTGGTGGGCCACTCTTTTGTTTACTGGGCGAAGAGAGCAGCTTTGCTGAAGGAAAATGGATTGTAGCTGGGTTTTGAGAAGGAGAAGGCAGTGTTTCGGTGGTTTGGAGTGAGGGGCCTCCAGTGGGACAGCCTTTTGGCCATGGTTTTGGAGCATGCAAAGAATTTCCCCCCTCCACAGGTGTTAGTCATACACGCTGGAGGTAATGATTTGGGTTTCATACCTCAGAGAGACCTTGTGTGGCGGATTAAAAATGACTGTGCAAGGCTAAAGGTTTTCTTTCCGAACTTATTGATTGTGTGGTCCAATATTGTGCCGTGTCTGATCTGGCGGGCAGCCTGGGATCACTGTCATCTGGATAACAATAGGCGGAAAGTAAACAAGCTGGTAGCTTTTTTTGTGAAAAAAGTCGGGGGTGCGGTGGTTTACCATGATGATTTGGAGGATGTGGGGGTTGGAGAGTTTTATAGGCGTGATGGCGTTCATTTGAACAAGTTTGGGCTACGGCTCTTCACTCTCAACATTCAAGAGAAATTAAAAATTTTGATGTGAGTGGTGGCGGAACTGAAAGGATTTATCCTTCCAGTTTGTGGCGGGTGTGCTAGGCACCAAAATGTTATGACCATGGCAAAAAATGGGTTTTGTTGGCTAGCCTCCCCAAGGGGTGGGAGAGCTGGGTAATCTGCTACTTGGGCACGGGGTCCCTTGAAGCTGGAGTGAGAGTTAAATAAATACGGACTGGGCACCTTGCCATGTCCAGAGGAAATAAAAAAATGGTTATTGATTTTCATCAGGTTATTGTGTTTTAACAATGGTTAATTTATAAGTGTTATTTAAAGTTATGTGTTATTTAATAAACAGGCTGTGTCCAGATCTTTATCCAAATCCAAGTCTCTGTCTTTATTTTATTTAAGTAATTTTATAAAGGTTATTTGTTTAAGCCGGGGAATTGACGACTCAAAGGGTCAAAGCTAGTGATTTCACGAACCTAAAAATTTGGGTTTGCGAACGTGAAATTCCACAAATGTTCGCGAACGGGCGAACCGCTATAGACTTCAATAAGCAGGCGAATTTTAAAACCCACAGGGACTATTTCTGGCCACAATAGTGATGGAAAAGTTGTTTCAAGGGGACTAACAACTGGACTGTGGCATGCCGGAGGGGGATCCATGGCAAAACTCCCATGGAAAATTACATAGTTGATGCAGAGTCTGGTTTTAATCCATAAAGGGCATAAATCACCTAACATTATAAAATATGAGGAAAAAATGGAAAAAAACACACTTTTTCTAACTTTGACCCCCAAAATCTGTTACACATCTACAACCACGAAAAAACAACCATGCTAAATAGTTTCAAAATTTTGTCCTGAGTTTAGAAATACCCAATGTTAACATGTTCTTTGCTTTTTTTGCAAGTTATAGGGAAATAAATACAAGAAGCACTTTGCTATTTCAAAACCACTTTTTTTCAAAATGAGCGCTAGTTACATTGGAACCCTGATATCTGTCAGGAATACCTGAATATCCCTTGACATGTATATATTTGTTTTTAGAAGACATCCCAAAGTATTGATCTAGGCCCATTTTGGTATATTTCATGCCACCATTTCACCGCCAAATGCGATCAAATAAAATAAAATTGTTCACTTTTTCACAAACTTTAGGTTTCTCACAGAAATTATTTACAAACAACTTATGCAATTATGGCATACATGGTTGTAAATGCTTCTCTGGGATCCCCTTTGTTCAGAAATAGCAGACTTATATGGCTTTGGCGTTGCTTTCTGGTAATTAGAAGGCTGCTAAATGCCACTGCGCACCACACGTGTTTTATGCCCAGCATTGAAGGGGTTAATTAGGGAGCATGTAGGGAGCTTGTAGAGTTAATTTTAGCTTAAGTATAGTGTGGTAGACAACCCAAAGTATTGATCTAGGCCCATTTTGGTATATTTAATGCCACCATTTCACCGCCAAATGCGATCAAATAAAAAAAAAATTGTTCACTTTTTCACAAACTTTAGGTTTCTCACAGAAATTATTTACAAACAACTTATGCAATTATGGCATAAATGGTTGTAAATGCTTCTCTGGGATCCCCTTTGTTGAGAAATAGCAGACTTATATGGCTTTGGCGTTGCTTTTTGGTAATTAGAAGGCTGCTAAATGCCACTGCGCACCACACGTGTTTTATGCCCAGCAGTGAAGGGGTTAATTAGGGAGCATGTAGGGAGCTTGTAGAGTTAATTTTAGCTTAAGTATAGTGTGGTAGACAACCCAAGGTATTGATCTAGGCCCATTTTGGTATATTTAATGCCACCATTTCACCGCCAAATGGTTGTAAATGCTTCTCTGGGATCCCCTTTGTTCAGAAATATCAGACATATATGACTTTGGCGTTGCTTTCTGGTAATTAGAAGGCCGCTAAATGCTGCTGCGCATCACACGTGTATTATGGCTAGCAGTGAAGGGGTTAATTAGGTAGTTTGTAGGGAGCTTGAAAGGGTTAATTTTAGCTTTAGTGTAGAGATCAGCCTCCCACCTGACACATCAGACCCCCTGATCCCTCCCAAACAGCTCCCTTCCCTCCCCCACCCAACAATTGTCCCCGCCATCTTAAGTACTGGTAGAAAGTCTGCCAGTACTAAAATAAAAGGTTTTTAATTTTTTTTTAATTTTTTGTAGCATATTTACATATGCTGTGGTGTAGCATCCCCCCTTAGCCCCCAACCTCCCTGATCCCCCCCAAACCAGCTCTCTAACCCTCCCCATCTGCCTTATTGGTGGCCATCTTGGGTACTGGCAGCTGTCTGCTATTATTTCACAGTCAAAAAAGTGTTTTTTTTTTAAATGTACAATACTGTTACACCAGATATGAGTGGTGGCACTGGGCAAGTGGGCACAATATACACTGTGAGCGTGACACACACACTGGCAGGCAGGCAACTGCAATTAGATTACACAGGAAAAATAAAGCAGACTGATGTTCTAGCCCTAAAAAGGGCTTTTTGGGGTGCTGTCCTTACAGCAGAGATCAGATGAGTCCTTCAGGACTGTAGTGGACACTGAATACACTAGCCTAGCTATCGATTTCCCTATTAAATCAGCAGCAGCTACACTGTCCCTCCTCTCACTAAGATTGCAGCTTCCAAATTAATCTAAAATGGATGCTGTCCAGGAGGTGGGAGGGTCTGGAAGGGAGGGTCTGCTGCTGATTGGCTGGAATGTGTCTTCTGACTGTGAGGTACAGGGTCAAAGTTTACTCAATGATGACGAGTAGGGGGCGGACTGAACATCGCATATGTTCGCCCGCCGCGGCGAACGCGAACATGCTATGTTCACCGGGAACTATTCGCCGGCGAACTATTCGCAACATCACTAGTCAAAGCTGCTTGCATCAGTGTGAGCTGCTAGACACATGTGTGGCCACCTCTACTAACTGATATAGCTGAGATTCACCTGGGCAGCTTCCAGCCAACAACTAAACAGTAAGTACATAAATGTGCTCTCAGCAAGTGTGTGGGTTTTTTTCAGAGCTGTAGTGAGATCCTCATCTATAATAAAGCTAATACTGTGCAGTGAGATCCTCATGTAGAATAATACAGCTAATACTGTGCAGTGAGATCCTCATGTAGAATACAGCTAATACTGTGCAGTGAGATCCTCATGTAGAATACAGCTAATACTGTGCAGTGAGAGCCTCATGTAGAATAATACAGCTAATACTGTGCAGTGAGATCCTCATGTAGAATACAGCTAATACTGTGCAGTGAGATCCTCGTGTATAATACAGCTAATACTGTGCAGTGAGAGCCTCATGTAGAATAATACAGCTAATACTGTGCAGTGAGATCCTCGTGTATAATAAAGCAAATACTGTGCAGTGAGATCCTCATGCATAATACAGCTAATACTGTGCAGTGAGATCCTCATGTATAATAAAGCTAATACTGTGTAGTCAGAGCCTCATGTAGAATAATAAAGCTAATACTGTGCAGTGAGATCCTCGTGTATAATACAGCTAATACTGTGCAGTGAGATCCTTGTGTATAATAAAGCTAATACTGTGTAGTCAGAGCCTCATGTAGAATAATACAGCTAATACTGTGCACTGAGATCCTCATAAAGAATACAGCTAATACTGTGCAGTGAGATCCTTGTGTATAATACAGCTAATACTGTGTAGTGAGAGCCTCATGTAGAATAATACTGTGCAGTGAGATCCTTATGTAGATCACAGCTAATTCTTTGCAGTGAGATCCTCATGTAGAATGCAGCTAATACTGTGCAGTGAGATCCTCATGTAGAATATAGCTAATACTGTGCAGTGAGATCCTCATGTAGAATACAGCTAATACTGTGCAGTGAGATCCTCATGTATAATACAGCTAATACTGTGCAGTGAGATCCTCATGTAGAATAATACAGCTAATACCGTGCAGTGAGATCCTCAAGTAGAATACAGCTAATACTGTGTAGTGAGATCCTCATGTAGAATACAGCTAATACTGTGTAGCGAGAGCCTCATGTAGAATACAGCTAATAGTGTGCAGTGAGATGCTCATGTAGAATACAGCTAATACTGTGCAGTGAGATCCTCATGTGTAATAAAGCTAATACTGTGCAGTGTGATCCTTATGTATAATACAGCTAATACTGTGCAGTGAGATCCTCATGTAGAATGCAGCTAATACTATGCAGTGAGATCCTCATGCATAATACAGCTAATACTGTGCAGTGAGATCCTCGTGTAGAATACAGCTAATACTGTGCAGTGAGATCCTCATGTAGAATAATACAGCTAATACTGTGCAATGAGAGCCTCATGTATAATACAGCTAATACTGTGCAGTGAGATCCTCATGTAGAATACAGCTAATACTGTGCAGTGAGATCCTCATGTGTAATACAGCTAATACTGTGCAGTGTGATCCTTATGTATAATACAGCTAATACTGTGCAGTAAGATCCTCATGTAGAATGCAGCTAATACTGTGCAGTGAGATCCTCATGCATAATACAGCTAATAATGTGCAGTGAGATCCTCATGTAGAATACAGCTAATAGTGTGCAGTGAGAGCCTCATGTAGAATACAGCTAATACTGTGCAATGAGAGCCTCATGTAGAATACAGGTAATACTGTGCAGTGAGATCCTCATGTAGAATACAGCTAATACTGTGCAGTGAGAGACTCATGTAGAATACAGCTAATACTGTGCAGTGAGATCCTCATGTAGAATAATACAGCTAATACCGTGCAGTGAGATCCTCATGTAGAATACAGCTAATACTCTGTAGTGAGATCCTCATGTAGAATACAGCTAATACTGTGTAGTGAGAGCCTCATGTAGAATACAGCTAATAGTGTGCAGTGAGATCCTCATGCATGTAGAATACAGATAATACTGTGCAGTGAGATCCTCATGTGTAATAAAGCTAATGCTGTGCAGTGTGATCCTTATGTATAATACAGCTAATACTGTGCAGTGAGATCCTCATGTAGAATGCAGCTAATACTATGCAGTGAGATCCTCATGCATAATACAGCTAATACTGTGCAGTGAGATCCTCATGTAGAATACAGCTAATACTGTGCAGTGAGATCCTCATGTAGAATAATACAGCTAATACTGTGCAATGAGAGCCTCATGTATAATACAGCTAATACTGTGCAGTGAGATCCTCATGTAGAATACAGCTAATACTGTGCAATGAGAGCCTCATGTAGAATACCGCTAATACTGTGCAGTGAGATCCTCATGTAGAATACAGCTAATAGTGTGCAGTGAGATCCTCATGTGTAATACAGCTAATACTCTGCAGTGTGATCCTTATGTATAATACAGCTAATACTGTGCAGTACGATCCTCATGTAGAATGCAGCCAATACTGTGCAGTGAGATCCTCATGCATAATACAGCTAACACTGTGCATTGAGATCCTCATGTAGAATACAGCTAATAGTGTGCAGTGAGAGCCTCATGTAGAATACAGCTAATACTGTGCAATGAGAGCCTCATGTAGAATACAGGTAATACTGTGAAGTGAGATCCTCATGTAGAATACAGCTAATACTGTGCAGTGAGAGACTCATGTAGAATACAGCTAATACTGTGCAGTGAGAGACTAATGTAGAATACAGCTAATACTGTGCAGGGAGATCCTTATGTATAATACAGCTAATACTGTGCAGTGAGATCCTCATGTAGAATACAGCTAATACTGTGCAGTGAGAGACTCATGTAGAATACAGCTAATACTGTGCAGTGAGAGACTCATGTAGAATACAGCTAATACTGTGCAGTGAGAGACTCATGTAGAATACAGCTAATACTGTGCAGTGAGAGACTCATGTAGAATAGAGCTAATAGTGTGCAGTGAGATCCTCATGTAGAATACAGCTAATACTGTGCAGTGAGAGCCTCATGTAGAATACAGCTAATACTGTGCAGTGAGAGCCTCATGTAGAATACAGCTAATAGTGTGCAGTGATATCCTCATGTAGAATACAGCTAATACTGTGCAGTGAGATCCTCATGTAGAATAATACAGCTAATACGGTGCAGTGAGATCCTCATGTAGAATACAGCTAATACTGTGTAGTGAGATCCTCATGTAGAATACAGCTAATACTGTGCAATGAGAGCCTCATGTAGAATACAGCTAATACTGTACAGTGAGATCCTCATGTAGAATACAGCTAATACTTTGCAGTGAGATCCTCTTGTAGAATACAGCTAATACTGTGCAGTGAGATCCTCATGTAGAATACGTCTAATAGTGTGCAGTGAGATCCTAATGTAGAATAATACAGCTAATACCGTGCAGTGAGATCCTCATGTAGAATACAGCTAATACTGTGTAGTGAGATCCTCATGTAGAATACAGCTAATACTGTGCAGTGAGATCCTCATGTAGAATACAGCTATTACTGTGCAGTGAGATCCTCATGTAGAATACAGCTAATACTGTGCAGTGAGATCCTCATGTAGAATAATACAGCTAATACCGTGCAGTGAGATCCTCATGTAGAATACAGCTAATACTGTGTAGTGAGATCTTCATGTAGAATACAGCTAATACTGTGCAGTGAGAGACTCATGTAGAATACAGCTAATACTGTGCAGTGAGATCCTCATGTAGAATAATACAGCTAATACCGTGCAGTGAGATCCTCATGTAGAATACAGCTAATACTCTGTAGTGAGATCCTCATGTAGAATACAGCTAATACTGTGTAGTGAGAGCCTCATGTAGAATACAGCTAATAGTGTGCAGTGAGATCCTCATGCATGTAGAATACAGATAATACTGTGCAGTGAGATCCTCATGTGTAATAAAGCTAATGCTGTGCAGTGTGATCCTTATGTATAATACAGCTAATACTGTGCAGTGAGATCCTCATGTAGAATGCAGCTAATACTATGCAGTGAGATCCTCATGCATAATACAGCTAATACTGTGCAGTGAGATCCTCATGTAGAATACAGCTAATACTGTGCAGTGAGATCCTCATGTAGAATAATACAGCTAATACTGTGCAATGAGAGCCTCATGTATAATACAGCTAATACTGTGCAGTGAGATCCTCATGTAGAATACAGCTAATACTGTGCAATGAGAGCCTCATGTAGAATACCGCTAATACTGTGCAGTGAGATCCTCATGTAGAATACAGCTAATAGTGTGCACTGAGATCCTCATGTGTAATACAGCTAATACTCTGCAGTGTGATCCTTATGTATAATACAGCTAATACTGTGCAGTACGATCCTCATGTAGAATGCAGCCAATACTGTGCAGTGAGATCCTCATGCATAATACAGCTAACACTGTGCATTGAGATCCTCATGTAGAATACAGCTAATAGTGTGCAGTGAGAGCCTCATGTAGAATACAGCTAATACTGTGCAATGAGAGCCTCATGTAGAATACAGGTAATACTGTGAAGTGAGATCCTCATGTAGAATACAGCTAATACTGTGCAGTGAGAGACTCATGTAGAATACAGCTAATACTGTGCAGTGAGAGACTAATGTAGAATACAGCTAATACTGTGCAGGGAGATCCTTATGTATAATACAGCTAATACTGTGCAGTGAGAGACTCATGTAGAATACAGCTAATACTGTGCAGTGAGAGACTCATGTAGAATACAGCTAATACTGTGCAGTGAGAGACTCATGTAGAATACAGCTAATACTGTGCAGTGAGAGACTCATGTAGAATAGAGCTAATAGTGTGCAGTGAGATCCTCATGTAGAATACAGCTAATACTGTGCAGTGAGAGCCTCATGTAGAATACAGCTAATACTGTGCAGTGAGAGCCTCATGTAGAATACAGCTAATAGTGTGCAGTGATATCCTCATGTAGAATACAGCTAATACTGTGCAGTGAGATCCTCATGTAGAATAATACAGCTAATACGGTGCAGTGAGATCCTCATATAGAATACAGCTAATACTGTGTAGTGAGATCCTCATGTAGAATACAGCTAATACTGTGCAATGAGAGCCTCATGTAGAATACAGCTAATACTGTACAGTGAGATCCTCATGTAGAATACAGCTAATACTTTGCAGTGAGATCCTCTTGTAGAATACAGCTAATACTGTGCAGTGAGATCCTCATGTAGAATACGTCTAATAGTGTGCAGTGAGATCCTAATGTAGAATAATACAGCTAATACCGTGCAGTGAGATCCTCATGTAGAATACAGCTAATACTGTGTAGTGAGATCCTCATGTAGAATACAGCTAATACTGTGCAGTGAGATCCTCATGTAGAATACAGCTATTACTGTGCAGTGAGATCCTCATGTAGAATACAGCTAATACTGTGCAGTGAGATCCTCATGTAGAATAATACAGCTAATACCGTGCAGTGAGATCCTCATGTAGAATACAGCTAATACTGTGTAGTGAGATCTTCATGTAGAATACAGCTAATACTGTGCAATGAGAGCCTCATGTAGAATACAGCTAATACTCTGCAGTGAGATCCTCATGTAGAATACAGCTAATAGTGTGCAGTGAGATCCTCATGTGTAATACAGCTAATACTGTGCAGTATGATCCTTATGTATAATACAGCTAATACTGTGCAGTGAGATCCTCATGTAGAATGCAGCTAATACTGTGCAGTGAGAGACTCATGTAGAATACAGCTAATACTGTGCAGTGAGAGACTCATGTAGAATACAGCTAATACTGTGCAGTGAGAGACTCATGTAGAATAGAGCTAATAGTGTGCAGTGAGATCCTCATGTAGAATACAGCTAATACTGTGCAGTGAGAGCCTCATGTAGAATACAGCGAATACTGTGCAGTGAGAGCCTCATGTAGAATACAGCTAATAGTGTGCAGTGATATCCTCATGTAGAATACAGCTAATACTGTGCAGTGAGATCCTCATGTAGAATAATACAGCTAATACGGTGCAGTGAGATCCTCATGTAGAATACAGCTAATACTGTGTAGTGAGATCCTCATGTAGAATACAGCTAATACTGTGCAATGAGAGCCTCATGTAGAATACAGCTAATACTGTACAGTGAGATCCTCATGTAGAATACAGCTAATACTTTGCAGTGAGATCCTCTTGTAGAATACAGCTAATACTGTGCAGTGAGATCCTCATGTAGAATACGTCTAATAGTGTGCAGTGAGATCCTAATGTAGAATAATACAGCTAATACCGTGCAGTGAGATCCTCATGTAGAATACAGCTAATACTGTGTAGTGAGATCCTCATGTAGAATACAGCTAATACTGTGCAGTGAGATCCTCATGTAGAATACAGCTAATACTGTGCAGTGAGATCCTCATGTAGAATACAGCTAATACTGTGCAGTGAGATCCTCATGTAGAATAATACAGCTAATACCGTGCAGTGAGATCCTCATGTAGAATACAGCTAATACTGTGTAGTGAGATCTTCATGTAGAATACAGCTAATACTGTGCAATGAGAGCCTCATGTAGAATACAGCTAATACTCTGCAGTGAGATCCTCATGTAGAATACAGCTAATAGTGTGCAGTGAGATCCTCATGTGTAATACAGCTAATACTGTGCAGTATGATCCTTATGTATAATACAGCTAATACTGTGCAGTGAGATCCTCATGTAGAATGCAGCTAATACTGTGCAGTGAGATCCTCATGCATAATACAGCTAATACTGTGCAGTGAGATCCTCATGTAGAATACAGCTAATAGTGTGCAGTGAGAGCCTCATGTAGAATACAGCTAATACTGTGCAATGAGAGCCTCATGTAGAATACAGCTAATACCGTGCAGTGAGATCCTCATGTAGAATACAGCTAATACTGTGCAGTGAGAGACTCATGTAGAGTACAGCTAATACTGTGCAGTGAGAGAATCATGTAGAATACAGCTAATACTGTGCAGGGAGATCCTCATGCATAATACAGCTAATACTGTGCAGTGAGATCCTCATGTAGAATACAGCTAATACTGTGCAGTGAGATCCTCATGTAGAATAATACAGCTAATACTGTGCAATGAGAGCCTCATGTATAATACAGCTAATACTGTGCAGTGAGATCCTCATGTAGAATACAGCTAATACTGTGCAATGAGAGCCTCATGTAGAATACAGCTAATACTGTGCAGTGAGATCCTCATGTAGAATACAGCTAATAGTGTGCAGCGAGATCCTCATGTGTAATACAGCTAATACTGTGCAGTGTGATCCTTATGTATAATACAGCTAATACTGTGCAGTAAGATCCTCATGTAGAATGCAGCCAATACTGTGCAGTGAGATCCTCATGCATAATACAGCTAACACTGTGCATTGAGATCCTCATGTAGAATTCAGCTAATACTGTGCAGGGAGATCCTTATGTATAATACAGCTAATACTGTGCAGTGAGATCCTCATGTAGAATACAGCTAATACTGTGTGTAACGGTACCAACAGGATATCAAGGGTTAACACCAGGGAACAATGTCCTGCATAGGGAATCAGCAATTCACAACCCAGCCAGTTTTCAGGTTTAAAACAGAATGACATTTATTAAAAGGCTATGCCTAGTATTTATGCAGGTCTGACCCCCCCCCCCCCAGATGGGGGGGGTTGAAAGAATATTGTACATTAGATAAAAGGGGAAGACGCCCTTTTATGAAACAATAGAATTACATTGTTTAAATACTTTAAACACAAGACACTCTTGGCTCTTCTTATCACTTAGGCGTTTTCTCTCTGAAGGTGATCAAACAATGGAATTCTCCTCACTAACTAAATTATGGCTGGAGCCAGCAACTTGTATTTAGAAGATTAGCTTCTTAAAGCTAAACACAGTTAACTCCTTCAGTCCTGAAAGAAGGGTCTGTCACATCTACATAGCACACAATACAGCATATAGACAACCTTTCTTACATTATAGTCCAGAAGTGGCTAGGTTTGCCACAATGCTCCCCCAGAACCAAGCCGGCATACACAGTCTGATCCCAACGGATCGGCTTGGGGATGTCCGGGGAAGTACTCACAGATCACTTTTCAAGTTCAGTTTGTCTGGACAACCCGTCGGCATTACCGTTTTGTTTCCCTGGGCGGTAATGGATGGTAAAGTCGAAGGGCTGCAGCGCCAAACTCCAGCGCAGCAGCCTGGCATTGTCCCCAGCCACACGGTTCAGCCACACCAACGGGTTGTGATCTGTGAGTAAGGAAAAAGGTTGTCCATACAGGTACGGCTGCAACTTTTTGAGGGCCCTGATTAAAATATAAAAGGTAACAGCAACTTGTAAGTAAACCAAACTAGGTTGTAGCTCCCCAAATAGGGCTTCAGCTACCGTCTCTGCATGGATGTTGGAGAGAGCAATGGCCTCGGGGTACCTAGTGGCATAGTCCACCACGGTTAAAATGTACCTCTTCCCGAAGGGACTGGGCTTGGGTAGTCACAGGGTTAATATCAGCGGGACCCATGGGAGCATAGACAGAAACAAGGGGGGCCAAGTCATTTCCAAGGAGAACATCAGCAGGTAAGTCCTTCTTGACCCCCACATTCACAGGTCTAGTGCCCACTCCCCAATCCAAATGTACCCTGGCAACAGGTAGGCGGAACACAGTGCCCCCTGCTACCCTCACAGCCACAGTGTCTCCAGTGTGCTGTTTCTCAGACACCAAGTTCTCTTGAAGCAAGGTCATGGTAGCACCAGTATCCCGTAGACCACTGACCTCCTTCCCATTCACTTTAACCAGTCGCCGATTATTCCGGTGGGCAGCTTGCACGGGGTCGGCTTCATGTAGGCTGCCCCAGCATTCTGGCGCCTCTACGTAGCGAGCCGCAGGCTGAGGATTATGTGGGATTCCGCCGGCGGGTCTTCTCCAGGACTGTGCTTGGTTTGCTGCGTTTAGGGGACACTCTGGTCTTTTGTGCCCTAGTTGCTTACATCCAAAGCACCGAATAGGTTGTGAGTAGCCCCGCGAATTGAACCGGGCTCTCTGAGGGTAGTTCGTGGCCGGAGGCCGTGTGGTATAGCGGTGCGCTGGGGGTTGGTAACTGGCAGCTGCTGGGGTGACTGGGGGTCTGTACTCCACTCTAGCAGTGGGCAATCGGTATACTGCTCCCCCTGCCCCTCGTACTGCCACGGATCCGCCAGTGGGTGCTGTATCCGGCACCAAATGGGGAGCTATCAGGGTTAAAGTAGCTCCCGAATCCCGAAGTCCCTGGACCGACATCACCTCATGCAGAATTCCCAGGGGTTCCTCGGCTTGGGTGCTCAACAACTCATGAGCGGCTGGCTCCGTGTGGTAATGGTGAGCAGCCGCCCTTGGGGCCAGGTTCTGTCTGACCTGGTTCCAAGCTTGTCTGCTCCGATTTTGGGTGCACTCACGTGCCATATGTCCCCACTGCTTGCAGGTGTGGCATTGTATATTCGCCCGTCCGTTGTATCGTGAGGGGGGTGGTGGATTCCCTGGGGCTGAGCGAAAAGGTGCCTCTGTGGGGGTGTTAGGCTGTAGTCCATGGTGCCTCCTGGCATCAAAATGCTGGTCTGCTAATCTGGCTGCTTCGGTTAAGGTGAGGGGTTTTCGATCTCTCACCCATTCTTGGGCTTCTGGGGACAAGCCGTTAAAGAATTGCTCCAACAGCATCAGTTGTCGCAATTCTTCCATGGTGGTAGCTTGGCTGGCCTGTATCCACCCTTGAGATGCTTGATCCAGCTTGTGGGCCCATTCTGCATGTGAATCTCTTTCTGGCTTGCGTAGGCCTCTAAACTTGCGCCGGTATGCCTCTGGGGTAATGGCATATCTTTCCAAGATCGCTCTCTTCACTTTAGCGTAATCCTTGCTGTCCTCCCTGGGTACAGCGCGATACGCTTCCGCTGCTCTACCGGCTAGCTTGCCTGCTAGCACCGGCACCCATACGGACTGCTCCAAATCATGTAACTCGCACAGTCTCTCAAAATCCTGTAAATACCCATCGATCTCATCCTTCTCCTCACAAAACATTTTAAATGCATGGTATGGGATTTTGGGTCTTACTGGGTTGCTGAGTGCGTCCAAAATGTATTCTGCTTGGGAGGATGCATTCTGCGGACTGTGTGCCATCACGTACTCCTGCACATCTGCCATTACCACGGATAGCATATCCCGTGGTACAGGTTGGGGTAAAAATTCCAGCCTGGTCCTCATTTCCCTCTGGTATAGGGTCTCCTCCATGGCTGCTGGAGGCGTAGCGCTGCGAGCTCTGTCTCCCTCCATCAGCTCAGCAATTAATATAGCCTTGGGTTTGCTGCTGCCTATCTTTCCCCTGGCTTCTAGCAGTTCCTTTAACGTTTGTCTCTTTAGCTTAGAATAATCTATCTCCATTCACTTCGGTCCCTGGTACTCCTTCCATCTTAGTCAGTATTGTAGTAATCCCCCTCTTCCTGAGGTTACTGGCTTGTGTAGTTGCTCTTCTGGGCGATAAGGTTCATTCCGTCGCTTGCCACCAATTGTAACGGTACCAACAGGATATCAAGGGTTAACACCAGGGAACAATGTCCTGCATAGGGAATCAGCAATTCACAACCCAGCCAGTTTTCAGGTTTAAAACAGAATGACATTTATTAAAAGGCTATGCCTAGTATTTATGCAGGTCTGACCCCCCCCCCCCAGATGGGGGGGGTTGAAAGAATATTGTACATTAGATAAAAGGGGAAGACGCCCTTTTATGAAACAATAGAATTACATTGTTTAAATACTTTAAACACAAGACACTCTTGGCTCTTCTTATCACTTAGGCGTTTTCTCTCTGAAGGTGATCAAACAATGGAATTCTCCTCACTAACTAAATTATGGCTGGAGCCAGCAACTTGTATTTAGAAGATTAGCTTCTTAAAGCTAAACACAGTTAACTCCTTCAGTCCTGAAAGAAGGGTCTGTCACATCTACATAGCACACAATACAGCATATAGACAACCTTTCTTACATTATAGTCCAGAAGTGGCTAGGTTTGCCACACTGTGCAGTGAGAGACTCATGTAGAATACAGCTAATACTGTGCAGTGAGAGACTCATGTAGAATACAGCTAATACTGTGCAGTGAGAGACTCATGTAGAATACAGCTAATACTGTGCAGTGAGAGACTCATGTAGAATAGAGCTAATAGTGTGCAGTGAGATCCTCATGTAGAATACAGCTAATACTGTGCAGTGAGAGCCTCATGTAGAATACAGCTAATACTGTGCAGTGAGAGCCTCATGTAGAATACAGCTAATAGTGTGCAGTGATATCCTCATGTAGAATACAGCTAATACTGTGCAGTGAGATCCTCATGTAGAATAATACAGCTAATACGGTGCAGTGAGATCCTCATGTAGAATACAGCTAATACTGTGTAGTGAGATCCTCATGTAGAATACAGCTAATACTGTGCAATGAGAGCCTCATGTAGAATACAGCTAATACTGTACAGTGAGATCCTCATGTAGCATACAGCTAATACTTTGCAGTGAGATCCTCTTGTAGAATACAGCTAATACTGTGCAGTGAGATCCTCATGTAGAATACAGCTAATAGTGTGCAGTGAGATCCTAATGTAGAATAATACAGCTAATACCGTGCAGTGAGATCCTCATGTAGAATACAGCTAATATTGTGCAGTGAGATCCTCATGTAGAATACAGCTATTACTGTGCAGTGAGATCCTCATGTAGAATACAGCTAATACTGTGCAGTGAGATCCTCATGTAGAATAATACAGCTAATACCGTGCAGTGAGATCCTCATGTAGAATACAGCTAATACTGTGTAGTGAGATCCTCATGTAGAATACAGCTAATACTGTGTAGCGAGAGCCTCATGTAGAATACAGCTAATAGTGTGCTGTAAGATGCTCATGTAGAATACAGCTAATACTGTGCAGTGAGATCCTCATGTGTAATAAAGCTAATACTGTGCAGTGTGATCCTTATGTATAATACAGCTAATACTGTGCAGTGAGATCCTCATGTAGAATGCAGCTAATACTATGCAGTGAGATCCTCATGCATAATACAGCTAATACTGTGCAGTGAGATCCTCGTGTAGAATACAGCTAATAGTGTGCAGTGAGAGCCTCATGTAGAATAATACAGCTAATACTGTGCAATGAGAGCCTCATGTATCATACAGCTAATACTGTGCAGTGAGATCCTCATGTAGAATACAGCTAATACTGTGCAGTGAGATCCTCATGTGTAATACATCTAATACTGTGCAGTGTGATCCTTATGTATAATACAGCTAATACTGTGCAGTAAGATCCTCATGTAGAATGCAGCTAATACTGTGCAGTGAGATCCTCATGCATAATACAGCTAATAGTGTGCAGTGAGAGCCTCATGTAGAATACAGCTAATACTGTGCAATGAGAGCCTCATGTAGAATACAGGTAATACTGTGCAGTGAGATCCTCATGTAGAATACAGCTAATACTGTGCAGTGAGAGACTCATATAGAATACAGCTAATAGTGTGCAGTGAGAGACTCATGTAGAATACAGCTAATACTGTGCAGTGAGAGCCTCATGTAGATTAATACAGCTAATACTGTGCAGTGAGATCCTCATGTAGAATACAGCTAATACTGTGAAGTGAGATCCTCGTGTATAATACAGCTAATACTGTGGAGTGAGAGCCTCATGTAGAATAATACAGCTAATACTGTGCAGTGAAATCCTCGTGTATAATAAAGCAAATACTGTGCAGTGAGATCCTCATGCATAATACAGCTAATACTGTGCATTGAGATCCTCGTGTATAATAAAGCTAATACTGTGTAGTCAGAGCCTCATGTAGAATAATAAAGCTAATACTGTGCAGTGAGATCCTCGTGTATAATACAGCTAATACTGTGCAGTGAGATCCTTCTTTATAATAAAGCTAATACTGTGCAGTGAGAGACTCATATAGAATACAGCTAATAGTGTGCAGTGAGAGACTCATGTAGAATACAGCTAATACTGTGCAGTGAGAGCCTCATGTAGATTAATACAGCTAATACTGTGCAGTGAGATCCTCATGTAGAATACAGCTAATACTGTGAAGTGAGATCCTCGTGTATAATACAGCTAATACTGTGGAGTGAGAGCCTCATGTAGAATAATACAGCTAATACTGTGCAGTGAAATCCTTGTGTATAATAAAGCAAATACTGTGCAGTGAGATCCTCATGCATAATACAGCTAATAATGTGCATTGAGATCCTCGTGTATAATAAAGCTAATACTGTGTAGTCAGAGCCTCATGTAGAATAATACAGCTAATACTGTGCAGTGAGATCCTCATAAAGAATACAGCTAATACTGTGCAGTGAGATCCTTGTGTATAATACAGCTAATACTGTGTAGTGAGAGCCTCATGTAGAATAATACTGTGCAGTGAGATCCTTATGTAGATCACAGCTAATTCTTTGCAGTGAGATCCTCATGTAGAATGCAGCTAATACGGTGCAGTGAGATCCTCATGTAGAATACAGCTAATACTTTGCAGTGAGATCCTCATGTAGAATACAGCTAATACTGTGCAGTGAGATCCTCATGTAGAATAATACAGCTAATACCGTGCAGTGAGATCCTCATGTAGAATACAGCTAATACTGTGTAGTGAGATCCTCATGTAGAATACAGCTAATACTGTGTAGTGAGAGCCTCATGTACAATACAGCTAATAGTGTGCAGTGAGATCCTCATGTAGAATACAGATAATACTGTGCAGTGAGATCCTCATGTGTAATAAAGCTAATACTGTGCAGTGTGATCCTTATGTATAATACAGCTAATACTGTGCAGTGAGATCCTCATGTAGAATGCAGCTAATACTATGCAGTGAGATCCTCATGCATAATACAGCTAATACTGTGCAGTGAGATTCTCATGTAGAATACAGCTAATACTGTGCAGTGAGATCCTCATGTAGAATAATACAGCTAATACTGTGCAATGAGAGCCTCATGTATAATACAGCTAATACTGTGCAGTGAGATCCTCATGTAGAATACAGCTAATACTGTGCAATGAGAGCCTCATGTAGAATACAGCTAATACTGTGCAGTGAGATCCTCATGTAGAATACAGCTAATAGTGTGCAGTGAGATCCTCATGTGTAATACAGCTAATACTCTGCAGTGTGATCCTTATGTATAATACAGCTAATACTGTGCAGTAAGATCCTCATGTAAAATGCAGCCAATACTGTGCAGTGAGATCCTCATGCATAATACAGCTAACACTGTGCATTGAGATCCTCATGTAGAATACAGCTAATAGTGTGCAGTGAGAGCCTCATGTAGAATACAGCTAATACTGTGCAATGAGAGCCTCATGTAGAATACAGGTAATACTGTGCAGTGAGATCCTCATGTAGAATACAGCTAATACTGTGCAGTGAGAGACTCATGTAGAATACAGCTAATACTGTGCAGTGAGAGACTCATGTAGAATACAGGCAATACTGTGCAGGGAGATCCTTATGTATAATACAGCTAATACTGTGCAGTGAGATCCTCATGTAGAATAATACAGCTAATACCGTGCAGTGAGATCCTCATGTAGAATACAGCTAATACTGTGTAGTGAGATCCTCATGTAGACTACAGCTAATACTGTGTAGTGAGAGCCTCATGTAGAATACAGCTAATAGTGTGCAGTGAGATCCTCATGCATGTAGAATACAGATAATACTGTGCAGTGAGATCCTCATGTGTAATAAAGCTAATACTGTGCAGTGTGATCCTTATGTATAATACAGCTAATACTGTGCAGTGAGATCCTCATGTAGAATGCAGCTAATACTATGCAGTGAGATCCTCATGCATAATACAGCTAATACTGTGCAGTGAGATCCTCATGTAGAATACAGCTAATACTGTGCAGTGAGATCCTCATGTAGAATAATACAGCTAATACTGTGCAATGAGAGCCTCATGTATAATACAGCTAATACTGTGCAGTGAGATCCTCATGTAGAATACAGCTAATACTGTGCAATGAGAGCCTCATGTAGAATACAGCTAATACTGTGCAGTGAGATCCTCATGTAGAATACAGCTAATAGTGTGCAGTGAGATCCTCATGTGTAATACAGCTAATACTCTGCAGTGTGATCCTTATGTATAATACAGCTAATACTGTGCAGTACGATCCTCATGTAGAATGCAGCCAATACTGTGCAGTGAGATCCTCATGCATAATACAGCTAACACTGTGCATTGAGATCCTCATGTAGAATACAGCTAATAGTGTGAAGTGAGAGCCTCATGTAGAATACAGCTAATACTGTGCAATGAGAGCCTCATGTAGAATACAGGTAATACTGTGAAGTGAGATCCTCATGTAGAATACAGCTAATACTGTGCAGTGAGAGACTCATGTAGAATACAGCTAATACTGTGCAGTGAGAGACTCATGTAGAATACAGCTAATACTGTGCAGGGAGATCCTTATGTATAATACAGCTAATACTGTGCAGTGAGATCCTCATGTAGAATACAGCTAATACTGTGCAGTGAGAGACTCATGTAGAATACAGCTAATACTGTGCAGTGAGAGACTCATGTAGAATACAGCTAATACTGTGCAGTGAGAGACTCATGTAGAATACAGCTAATACTGTGCAGTGAGAGACTCATGTAGAATAGAGCTAATAGTGTGCAGTGAGATCCTCATGTAGAATACAGCTAATACTGTGCAGTGAGAGCCTCATGTAGAATACAGCTAATACTGTGCAGTGAGAGCCTCATGTAGAATACAGCTAATAGTGTGCAGTGATATCCTCATGTAGAATACAGCTAATACTGTGCAGTGAGATCCTCATGTAGAATAATACAGCTAATACGGTGCAGTGAGATCCTCATGTAGAATACAGCTAATACTGTGTAGTGAGATCCTCATGTAGAATACAGCTAATACTGTGCAATGAGAGCCTCATGTAGAATACAGCTAATACTGTACAGTGAGATCCTCATGTAGAATACAGCTAATACTTTGCAGTGAGATCCTCTTGTAGAATACAGCTAATACTGTGCAGTGAGATCCTCATGTAAAATACATCTAATAGTGTGCAGTGAGATCCTAATGTAGAATAATACAGCTAATACCGTGCAGTGAGATCCTCATGTAGAATACAGCTAATACTGTGTAGTGAGATCCTCATGTAGAATACAGCTAATACTGTGCAGTGAGATCCTCATGTAGAATACAGCTATTACTGTGCAGTGAGATCCTCATGTAGAATACAGCTAATACTGTGCAGTGAGATCCTCATGTAGAATAATACAGCTAATACCGTGCAGTGAGATCCTCATGTAGAATACAGCTAATACTGTGTAGTGAGATCTTCATGTAGAATACAGCTAATACTGTGCAATGAGAGCCTCATGTAGAATACAGCTAATACTCTGCAGTGAGATCCTCATGTAGAATACAGCTAATAGTGTGCAGTGAGATCCTCATGTGTAATACAGCTAATACTGTGCAGTATGATCCTTATGTATAATACAGCTAATACTGTGCAGTGAGATCCTCATGTAGAATGCAGCTAATACTGTGCAGTGAGATCCTCATGCATAATACAGCTAATACTGTGCAGTGAGATCCTCATGTAGAATACAGCTAATAGTGTGCAGTGAGAGCCTCATGTAGAATACAGCTAATACTGTGCAATGAGAGCCTCATGTAGAATACAGCTAATACCGTGCAGTGAGATCCTCATGTAGAATAATACAGCTAATACTGTGCAGTGAGAGACTCATGTAGAGTACAGCTAATACTGTGCAGTGAGAGAATCATGTTGAATACAGCTAATACTGTGCAGGGAGATCCTCATGCATAATACAGCTAATACTGTGCAGTGAGATCCTCATGTAGAATACAGCTAATACTGTGCAGTGAGATCCTCATGTAGAATAATACAGCTAATACTGTGCAATGAGAGCCTCATGTATAATACAGCTAATACTGTGCAGTGAGATCCTCATGTAGAATACAGCTAATACTGTGCAATGAGAGCCTCATGTAGAATACAGCTAATACTGTGCAGTGAGATCCTCATGTAGAATACAGCTAATAGTGTGCAGCGAGATCCTCATGTGTAATACAGCTAATACTGTGCAGTGTGATCCTTATGTATAATACAGCTAATACTGTGCAGTAAGATCCTCATGTAGAATGCAGCCAATACTGTGCAGTGAGATCCTCATGCATAATACAGCTAACACTGTGCATTGAGATCCTCATGTAGAATTCAGCTAATACTGTGCAGGGAGATCCTTATGTATTATACAGCTAATACTGTGCAGTGAGATCCTCATGTGGAATACAGCTAATACTGTGCAGTGAGAGACTCATGTAGAATACAGCTAATACTGTGCAGTGAGAGACTCATGTAGAATACAGCTAATACTGTGCAGTGAGAGACTCATGTAGAATACAGCTAATACTGTGCAGTGAGAGACTCATGTAGAATAGAGCTAATAGTGTGCAGTGAGATCCTCATGTAGAATACAGCTAATACTGTGCAGTGAGAGCCTCATGTAGAATACAGCTAATACTGTGCAGTGAGAGCCTCATGTAGAATACAGCTAATAGTGTGCAGTGATATCCTCATGTAGAATACAGCTAATACTGTGCAGTGAGATCCTCATGTAGAATAATACAGCTAATACGGTGCAGTGAGATCCTCATGTAGAATACAGCTAATACTGTGTAGTGAGATCCTCATGTAGAATACAGCTAATACTGTGCAATGAGAGCCTCATGTAGAATACAGCTAATACTGTACAGTGAGATCCTCATGTAGAATACAGCTAATACTTTGCAGTGAGATCCTCTTGTAGAATACAGCTAATACTGTGCAGTGAGATCCTCATGTAGAATACAGCTAATAGTGTGCAGTGAGATCCTAATGTAGAATAATACAGCTAATACCGTGCAGTGTGATCCTCATGTAGAATACAGCTAATACTGTGTAGTGAGATCCTCATGTAGAATACAGCTAATATTGTGCAGTGAGATCCTCATGTAGAATACAGCTATTACTGTGCAGTGAGATCCTCATGTAGAATACAGCTAATACTGTGCAGTGAGATCCTCATGTAGAATAATACAGCTAATACCGTGCAGTGAGATCCTCATGTAGAATACAGCTAATACTGTGTAGTGAGATCCTCATGTAGAATACAGCTAATACTGTGTAGCGAGAGCCTCATGTAGAATACAGCTAATAGTGTGCAGTGAGATGCTCATGTAGAATACAGCTAATACTGTGCAGTGAGATCCTCATGTGTAATAAAGCTAATACTGTGCAGTGTGATCCTTATGTATAATACAGCTAATACTGTGCAGTGAGATCCTCATGTAGAATACAGCTAATACTGTGCAGTGAGATCCTCATGTAGAATAATACAGCTAATACTGTGCAATGAGAGCCTCATGTATAATACAGCTAATACTGTGCAGTGAGATCCTCATGTAGAATACAGCTAATACTGTGCAATGAGAGCCTCATGTAGAATACAGCTAATACTGTGCAGTGAGATCCTCATGTAGAATACAGCTAATAGTGTGCAGCGAGATCCTCATGTGTAATACAGCTAATACTGTGCAGTGTGATCCTTATGTATAATACAGCTAATACTGTGCAGTAAGATCCTCATGTAGAATGCAGCCAATACTGTGCAGTGAGATCCTCATGCATAATACAGCTAACACTGTGCATTGAGATCCTCATGTAGAATTCAGCTAATACTGTGCAGGGAGATCCTTATGTATAATACAGCTAATACTGTGCAGTGAGATCCTCATGTAGAATACAGCTAATACTGTGCAGTGAGAGACTCATGTAGAATACAGCTAATACTGTGCAGTGAGAGACTCATGTAGAATACAGCTAATACTGTGCAGTGAGAGACTCATGTAGAATACAGCTAATACTGTGCAGTGAGAGACTCATGTAGAATAGAGCTAATAGTGTGCAGTGAGATCCTCATGTAGAATACAGCTAATACTGTGCAGTGAGAGCCTCATGTAGAATACAGCTAATACTGTGCAGTGAGAGCCTCATGTAGAATACAGCTAATAGTGTGCAGTGATATCCTCATGTAGAATACAGCTAATACTGTGCAGTGAGATCCTCATGTAGAATAATACAGCTAATACGGTGCAGTGAGATCCTCATGTAGAATACAGCTAATACTGTGTAGTGAGATCCTCATGTAGAATACAGCTAATACTGTGCAATGAGAGCCTCATGTAGAATACAGCTAATACTGTACAGTGAGATCCTCATGTAGAATACAGCTAATACTTTGCAGTGAGATCCTCTTGTAGAATACAGCTAATAGTGTGCAGTGAGATCCTCATGTAGAATACAGCTAATAGTGTGCAGTGAGATCCTAATGTAGTATAATACAGCTAATACCGTGCAGTGTGATCCTCATGTAGAATACAGCTAATACTGTGTAGTGAGATCCTCATGTAGAATACAGCTAGTATTGTGCAGTGAGATCCTCATGTAGAATACAGCTATTACTGTGCAGTGAGATCCTCATGTAGAATACAGCTAATACTGTGCAGTGAGATCCTCATGTAGAATAATACAGCTAATACCGTGCAGTGAGATCCTCATGTAGAATACAGCTAATACTGTGTAGTGAGATCCTCATGTAGAATACAGCTAATACTGTGTAGCGAGAGCCTCATGTAGAATACAGCTAATACTGTGCAGTGAGATCCTCATGTAGAATAATACAGCTAATACCGTGCAGTGAGATCCTCATGTAGAATACAGCTAATACTGTGTAGTGAGATCCTCATGTAGAATACAGCTAATACTGTGTAGCGAGAGCCTCATGTAGAATACAGCTAATAGTGTGCAGTGAGATGCTCATGTAGAATACAGCTAATACTGTGCAGTGAGATCCTCATGTGTAATAAAGCTAATACTGTGCAGTGTGATCCTTATGTATAATACAGCTAATACTGTGCAGTGAGATCCTCATGTAGAATGCAGCTAATACTATGCAGTGAGATCCTCATGCATAATACAGCTAATACTGTGCAGTGAGATCCTCGTGTAGAATACAGCTAATAGTGTGCAGTGAGAGCCTCATGTAGAATAATACAGCTAATACTGTGCAATGAGAGCCTCATGTATAATACAGCTAATACTGTGCAGTGAGATCCTCATGTAGAATACAGCTAATACTGTGCAGTGAGATCCTCATGTGTAATACATCTAATACTGTGCAGTGTGATCCTTATGTATAATACAGCTAATACTATGCAGTAAGATCCTCATGTAGAATGCATCTAATACTGTGCAGTGAGATCCTCATGCATAATACAGCTAATACTGTGCAGTGAGATCCTCATGTAGAATACAGCTAATAGTGTGCAGTGAGAGCCTCATGTAGAATACAGCTAATACTGTGCAATGAGAGCCTCATGTAGAATACAGGTAATACTGTGCAGTGAGATCCTCATGTAGAATACAGCTAATACTGTGCAGTGAGAGACTCATATAGAATACAGCTAATAGTGTGCAGTGAGAGACTCATGTAGAATACAGCTAATACTGTGCAGTGAGAGCCTCATGTAGATTAATACAGCTAATACTGTGCAGTGAGATCCTCATGTAGAATACAGCTAATACTGTGAAGTGAGATCCTCGTGTATAATACAGCTAATACTGTGGAGTGAGAGCCTCATGTAGAATAATACAGCTAATACTGTGTAGTGAAATCCTCGTGTATAATAAAGCAAATACTGTGCAGTGAGATCCTCATGCATAATACAGCTAATACTGTGCATTGAGATCCTCGTGTATAATAAAGCTAATACTGTGTAGTCAGAGCCTCATGTAGAATAATAAAGCTAATACTGTGCAGTGAGATCCTCGTGTATAATACAGCTAATACTGTGCAGTGAGATCCTTCTTTATAATAAAGCTAATACTGTGTAGTCAGAGCCTCATGTAGAATAATACAGCTAATACTGTGCAGTGAGATCCTCATAAAGAATACAGCTAATACTGTGCAGTGAGATCCTTGTGTATAATACAGCTAATACTGTGTAGTGAGAGCCTCATGTAGAATAATACTGTGCAGTGAGATCCTTATGTAGATCACAGCTAATTCTTTGCATTGAGATCCTTATGTAGATCACAGCTAATTCTTTGCAGTGAGATCCTCATGTAGAATGCAGCTAATACGGTGCAGTGAGATCCTCATGTAGAATACAGCTAATACTTTGCAGTGAGATCCTCATGTAGAATATAGCTAATACTGTGCAGTGAGATCCTCATGTATAATACAGCTAATACTGTGCAGTGAGATCCTCATGTAGAATAATACAGCTAATACCGTGCAGTGAGATCCTCATGTAGAATACAGCTAATACTGTGTAGTGAGATCCTCATGTAGAATACAGCTAATACCGTGTAGTGAGATCCTCATGTAGAATACAGCTAATACTGTGCAGTGAGATCCTCATGTAGAATACAGATAATACTGTGCAGTGAGATCCTCATGTGTAATAAAGCTAATACTGTGCAGTGTGATCCTTATGTATAATACAGCTAATACTGTGCAGTGAGATCCTCATGTAGAATGCAGCTAATACTATGCAGTGAGATCCTCATGCATAATACAGCTAATACTGTGCAGTGAGATCCTCATGTAGAATACAGCTAATACTGTGCAGTGAGATCCTCATGTAGAATAATACAGCTAATACTGTGCAATGAGAGCCTCATGTATAATACAGCTAATACTGTGCAGTGAGATCCTCATGTAGAATACAGCTAATACTGTGCAATGAGAGCCTCATGTAGAATACAGCTAATACTGTGCAGTGAGATCCTCATGTAGAATACAGCTAATAGTGTGCAGTGAGATCCTCATGTGTAATACAGCTAATACTCTGCAGTGTGATCCTTATGTATAATACAGCTAATACTGTGCAGTAAGATCCTCATGTAGAATGCAGCTAATACTGTGCAGTGAGATCCTCATGCATAATACAGCTAACACTGTGCATTGAGATCCTCATGTAGAATACAGCTAATAGTGTGCAGTGAGAGCCTCATGTAGAATACAGCTAATACTGTGCAATAAGAGCCTCATGTAGAATACATGTAATACTGTGCAGTGAGATCCTCATGTAGAATACAGCTAATACTGTGCAGTGAGAGACTCATGTAGAATACAGCTAATACTGTGCAGTGAGAGACTCGTGTAGAATACAGCTAATACTGTGCAGGGAGATCCTTATGTATAATACAGCTAATACTGTGCAGTGAGATCCTCATGTAGAATACAGCTAATACTGTGCAGTGAGATCCTCATGTAGAATACAGCTAATACTGTGCAGTGAGAGACTCATGTAGAATACAGCTAATACTGTGCAGTGAGAGACTCATGTAGAATACAGCTAATACTGTGCAGTGAGAGACTCATGTAGAATAGAGCTAATAGTGTGCAGTGAGATCCTCATGTAGAATACAGCTAATACTGTGCAGTGAGAGCCTCATGTAGAATACAGCTAATACTGTGCAGTGAGAGCCTCATGTAGAATACAGCTAATAGTGTGCAGTGATATCCTCATGTAGAATACAGCTAATACTGTGCAGTGAGATCCTAATGTAGAATAATACAGCTAATAAGGTGCAGTGAGATCCTCATGTAGAATACAGCTAATACTGTGTAGTGAGATCCTCATGTAGAATACAGCTAATACTGTGCAATGAGAGCCTCATGTAGAATACAGCTAATACTGTACAGTGAGATCCTCATGTAGAATACAGCTAATACTTTGCAGTGAGATCCTCTTGTAGAATACAGCTAATACTGTGCAGTGAGATCCTCATGTAGAATAGAGCTAATAGTGTGCAGTGAGATCCTAATGTAGAATAATACAGCTAATACCGTGCAGTGAGAGCCTCATGTAGAATACAGCTAATACTGGTAGTGAGATCCTCATGTAGAATACAGCTAATACTGTGCAGAGAGATCCTCATGTAGAATACAGCTATTACTGTGCAGTGAGATCCTCATGTAGAATACAGCTAATACTGTGTAGTGAGATCTTCATGTAGAATACAGCTAATACTGTGCAATGAGATCCTCATGGAGAATACAGCTAATACTCTGCAGTGAGATCCTCATGTAGAATACAGCTAATAGTGTGCAGTGAGATCCTCATGTGTAATACAGCTAATACTGTGCAGTATGATCCTTATGTATAATACAGCTAATACTGTGCAGTGAGATCCTCATGTAGAATGCAGCTAATACTGTGCAGTGAGATCCTCATGCATAATACAGCTAATACTGTGCAGTGAGATCCTCATGTAGAATACAGCTAATAGTGTGCAGTGAGAGCCTCATGTAGAATACAGCTAATACTGTGCAATGAGAGCCTCATGTAGAATACAGCTAATACCGTGCAGTGAGATCCTCATGTAGAATACAGCTAATACTGTGCAGTGAGAGACTCATGTAGAGTACAGCTAATACTGTGCAGTGAGAGACTCATGTAGAATACAGCTAATACTGTGCAGGGAGATCCTCATGCATAATACAGCTAATACTGTGCAGTGAGATCCTCATGTAGAATACAGCTAATACTGTGCAGTGAGATCCTCATGTAGAATAATACAGCTAATACTGTGCAATGAGAGCCTCATGTATAATACAGCTAATACTGTGCAGTGAGATCCTCATGTAGAATACAGCTAATACTGTGCAATGAGAGCCTCATGTAGAATACAGCTAATACTGTGCAGTGAGATCCTCATGTAGAATACAGCTAATACTGTGCAGTGAGATCCTCATGTAGAATACAGCTAATAGTGTGCAGTGAGATCCTCATGTGTAATACAGCTAATACTGTGCAGTGTGATCCTTATGTATAATACAGCTAATACTGTGCAGTAAGATCCTCATGTAGAATGCAGCCAATACTGTGCAGTGAGATCCTCATGCATAATACAGCTAACACTGTGCATTGAGATCCTCATGTAGAATACAGCTAATAGTGTGCAGTGAGAGCCTCATGTAGAATACAGCTAATACTGTGCAATGAGAGCCTCATGTAGAATACAGGTAATACTGTGCAGTGAAATCCTCATGTAGAATACAGCTAATACTGTGCAGTGAGAGACTCATGTAGAATACAGCTAATACTGTGCAGTGAGAGACTCATGTAGAATACAGCTAATACTGTGCAGGGAGATCCTTATGTATAATACAGCTAATACTGTGCAGTGAGATCCTCATGTAGAATACAGCTAATACTGTGCAGTGAGAGACTCATGTAGAATACAGCTAATACTGTGCAGTGAGAGACTCATGTAGAATACAGCTAATACTGTGCAGTGAGAGACTCATGTAGAATACAGCTAATACTGTGCAGTGAGAGACTCATGTAGAATAGAGCTAATAGTGTGCAGTGAGATCCTCATGTAGAATACAGCTAATACTGTGCAGTGAGAGCCTCATGTAGAATACAGCTAATAGTGTGCAGTGATATCCTCATGTAGAATACAGCTAATACTGTGCAGTGAGATCCTCATGTAGAATAATACAGCTAATACGGTGCAGTGAGATCCTCATGTAGAATACAGCTAATACTGTGTAGTGAGATCCTCATGTAGAATACAGCTAATACTGTGCAGTGAGATCCTCATGTAGAATACAGCTATTACTGTGCAGTGAGATCCTCATGTAGAATACAGCTAATACTGTGCAGTGAGATCCTCATGTAGAATAATACAGCTAATACCGTGCAGTGAGATCCTCATGTAGAATACAGCTAATACTGTGTAGTGAGATCTTCATGTAGAATACAGCTAATACTGTGCAATGAGAGCCTCATGTAGAATACAGCTAATACTCTGCAGTGAGATCCTCATGTAGAATACAGCTAATAGTGTGCAGTGAGATCCTCATGTGTAATACAGCTAATACTGTGCAGTGTGATCCTTATGTATAATACAGCTAATACTGTGCAGTGAGATCCTCATGTAGAATGCAGCTAATACTGTGCAGTGAGATCCTCATGCATAATACAGCTAATACTGTGCAGTGAGATCCTCATGTAGAATACAGCTAATAGTGTGCAGTGAGAGCCTCATGTAGAATACAGCTAATACTGTGCAATGAGAGCCTCATGTAGAATACAGCTAATACATTGCAGTGAGATCCTCATGTAGAATACAGCTAATACTGTGCAGTGAGAGACTCATGTAGAGTACAGCTAATACTGTGCAGTGAGAGACTCATGTAGAATACAGCTAATACTGTGCAGGGAGATCCTTATGTATAATACAGCTAATACTGTGCAGTGAGATCCTCATGTAGAATACAGCTAATACTGTGCAGTGAGAGACTCATGTAGAATACAGCTAATACTGTGCAGTGAGAGACTCATGTAGAATACAGCTAATACTGTGCAGTGAGAGACTCATGTAGAATACAGCTAATACTGTGCAGTGAGAGACTCATGTAGAATACAAATAATACTGTGCAGTGAGAGACTCATATAGAATACAGCTAATATTGTGCAGTGAGAGACTCATGTAGAATACAGCTAATAGTGTGCAGTGAGATCCTCATGTAGAATACAACTAATATTGTGCAGTGAGAGCCTCATGTAGAATACAGCTAATACTGTGCAGTGAGAGCCTCATGTAGAATACAGCTAATAGTGTGCAGTGATATCCTCATGTATAATACAGCTAATACTGTGCAGTGAGATCCTCATGTAGAATACAGCTAATACTGTGCAGTGAGATCCTCATGCATAATACAGCTAATACTGTGCAGTGAGATCCTCATGTAGAATACAGCTATTACCGTGCAGTAAAATCCTCATGTAGAATACAGCTAATACTGTGCAATGAGACCCTCATGTAGAATACAGGTAATACTGTGCAATGAGATCCTCATGTAGAATACAGCTAATACTGTGCAGTGAGAGACTCATGTAGAATACAGCTAATACTGTGCAGCGAGATCCTTATGTATAATACAGCTAATACTGTGCAGTGAGATCCTCATGTAGAATACAGCTAATACTGTGCAGTGAGAGACTCATGTAGAATACAGCTAATACTGTGCAGTGAGAGACTCATGTAGAATACAGCTAATACTGTGCAGTGAGAGACTCATGTAGAATACAGCTAATACTGTGCAGTGAGAGACTCATGTAGAATACAGCTAATAGTGTGCAGTGAGATCCTCATGTAGAATACAGCTAATACTGTGCAGTGAGAGCCTCATGTAGAATACAGCTAATACTGTGCAGTGAGAGCCTCATGTAGAATACAGCTAATACTGTGCAGTGAGATCCTCATGTAGAATACAGCTAATACTGTGCAGTGAGAGACTCATATAGAATACAGCTAATAGTGTGCAGTGAGAGACTCATGTAGAATACAGCTAATACTGTGCAGTGAGAGCCTCATGTAGATTAATACAGCTAATACTGTGCAGTGAGATCCTCATGTAGAATACAGCTAATACTGTGAAGTGAGATCCTCGTGTATAATACAGCTAATACTGTGGAGTGAGAGCCTCATGTAGAATAATACAGCTAATACTGTGTAGTGAAATCCTCGTGTATAATAAAGCAAATACTGTGCAGTGAGATCCTCATGCATAATACAGCTAATACTGTGCATTGAGATCCTCGTGTATAATAAAGCTAATACTGTGTAGTCAGAGCCTCATGTAGAATAATAAAGCTAATACTGTGCAGTGAGATCCTTGTGTATAATACAGCTAATACTGTGCAGTGAGATCCTTCTTTATAATAAAGCTAATACTGTGTAGTCAGAGCCTCATGTAGAATAATACAGCTAATACTGTGCAGTGAGATCCTCATAAAGAATACAGCTAATACTGTGCAGTGAGATCCTTGTGTATAATACAGCTAATACTGTGTAGTGAGAGCCTCATGTAGAATAATACTGTGCAGTGAGATCCTTATGTAGATCACAGCTAATTCTTTGCATTGAGATCCTTATGTAGATCACAGCTAATTCTTTGCAGTGAGATCCTCATGTAGAATGCAGCTAATACGGTGCAGTGAGATCCTCATGTAGAATACAGCTAATACTTTGCAGTGAGATCCTCATGTAGAATACAGCTAATACTGTGCAGTGAGATCCTCATGTATAATACAGCTAATACTGTGCAGTGAGATCCTCATGTAGAATAATACAGCTAATACCGTGCAGTGAGATCCTCATGTAGAATACAGCTAATACTGTGTAGTGAGATCCTCATGTAGAATACAGCTAATACTGTGTAGTGAGATCCTCATGTAGAATACAGCTAATACTGTGCAGTGAGATCCTCATGTAGAATACAGATAATACTGTGCAGTGAGATCCTCATGTGTAATAAAGCTAATACTGTGCAGTGTGATCCTTATGTATAATACAGCTAATACTGTGCAGTGAGATCCTCATGTAGAATGCAGCTAATACTATGCAGTGAGATCCTCATGCATAATACAGCTAATACTGTGCAGTGAGATCCTCATGTAGAATACAGCTAATACTGTGCAGTGAGATCCTCATGTAGAATAATACAGCTAATACTGTGCAATGAGAGCCTCATGTATAATACAGCTAATACTGTGCAGTGAGATCCTCATGTAGAATACAGCTAATACTGTGCAATGAGAGCCTCATGTGGAATACAGCTAATACTGTGCAGTGAGATCCTCATGTAGAATACAGCTAATAGTGTGCAGTGAGATCCTCATGTGTAATACAGCTAATACTCTGCAGTGTGATCCTTATGTATAATACAGCTAATACTGTGCAGTAAGATCCTCATGTAGAATGCAGCTAATACTGTGCAGTGAGATCCTCATGCATAATACAGCTAACACTGTGCATTGAGATCCTCATGTAGAATACAGCTAATAGTGTGCAGTGAGAGCCTCATGTAGAATACAGCTAATACTGTGCAATGAGAGCCTCATGTAGAATACATGTAATACTGTGCAGTGAGATCCTCATGTAGAACACAGCTAATACTGTGCAGTGAGAGACTCATGTAGAATACAGCTAATACTGTGCAGTGAGAGACTCGTGTAGAATACAGCTAATACTGTGCAGGGAGATCCTTATGTATAATACAGCTAATACTGTGCAGTGAGATCCTCATGTAGAATACAGCTAATACTGTGCAGTGAGAGACTCATGTAGAATACAGCTAATACTGTGCAGTGAGATCCTCATGTAGAATACAGCTAATACTGTGCAGTGAGAGACTCATGTAGAATACAGCTAATACTGTGCAGTGAGAGACTCATGTAGAATAGAGCTAATAGTGTGCAGTGAGATCCTCATGTAGAATACAGCTAATACTGTGCAGTGAGAGCCTCATGTAGAATACAGCTAATACTGTGCAGTGAGAGCCTCATGTAGAATACAGCTAATAGTGTGCAGTGATATCCTCATGTAGAATACAGCTAATACTGTGCAGTGAGATCCTCATGTAGAATAATACAGCTAATAAGGTGCAGTGAGATCCTCATGTAGAATACAGCTAATACTGTGTAGTGAGATCCTCATGTAGAATACAGCTAATACTGTGCAATGAGAGCCTCATGTAGAATACAGCTAATACTGTACAGTGAGATCCTCATGTAGAATACAGCTAATACTTTGCAGTGAGATCCTCTTGTAGAATACAGCTAATACTGTGCAGTGAGATCCTCATGTAGAATAGAGCTAATAGTGTGCAGTGAGATCCTAATGTAGAATAATACAGCTAATACCGTGCAGTGAGAGCCTCATGTAGAATACAGCTAATACTGGTAGTGAGATCCTCATGTAGAATACAGCTAATACTGTGCAGAGAGATCCTCATGTAGAATACAGCTATTACTGTGCAGTGAGATCCTCATGTAGAATACAGCTAATACTGTGCGGTGAGATCCTCATGTAGAATAATACAGCTAATACCGTGCAGTGAGATCCTCATGTAGAATACAGCTAATACTGTGTAGTGAGATCTTCATGTAGAATACAGCTAATACTGTGCAATGAGATCCTCATGGAGAATACAGCTAATACTCTGCAGTGAGATCCTCATGTAGAATACAGCTAATAGTGTGCAGTGAGATCCTCATGTGTAATACAGCTAATACTGTGCAGTATGATCCTTATGTATAATACAGCTAATACTGTGCAGTGAGATCCTCATGTAGAATGCAGCTAATACTGTGCAGTGAGATCCTCATGCATAATACAGCTAATACTGTGCAGTGAGATCCTCATGTAGAATACAGCTAATAGTGTGCAGTGAGAGCCTCATGTAGAATACAGCTAATACTGTGCAATGAGAGCCTCATGTAGAATACAGCTAATACCGTGCAGTGAGATCCTCATGTAGAATACAGCTAATACTGTGCAGTGAGAGACTCATGTAGAGTACAGCTAATACTGTGCAGTGAGAGACTCATGTAGAATACAGCTAATACTGTGCAGGGAGATCCTCATGCATAATACAGCTAATACTGTGCAGTGAGATCCTCATGTAGAATACAGCTAATACTGTGCAGTGAGATCCTCATGTAGAATAATACAGCTAATACTGTGCAATGAGAGCCATAATACAGCTATTACTGTGCAGTGAGATCCTCATGTAGAATACAGCTAATAGTGTGCAGTGAGAGCCTCATGTAGAATACAGCTAATACTGTGCAATGAGAGCCTCATGTAGAATACAGCTAATACTGTGCAGTGAGATCCTCATGTAGAATACAGCTAATACTGTGCAGTGATAGACTCATGTAGAGTACAGCTAATACTGTGCAGTGAGAGACTCATGTAGAATTCAGCTAATACTGTGCAGGGAGATCCTTATGTATAATACAGCTAATACTGTGCAGTGAGATCCTCATGTAGAATACAGCTAATACTGTGCAGTGAGAGACTCATGTAGAAAACAGCTAATACTGTGCAGTGAGAGACTCATGTAGAATACAACTAATACTGTGCAGTGAGAGACTCATGTAGAATACAGCTAATACTGTGCAGTGAGAGACTCATGTAGAATACAGCTAATAGTGTGCAGTGAGATCCTCATGTAGAATACAGCTAATATTGTGAATGAGCCTCATGTAGAATACAGCTAATAGTGTGCAGTGAGATCCTCATGTATAATACAGCTAATACTGTGCAGTGAGATCCTCATGTAGAATACAGCTAATACTGTGCAGTGAGATCCTCATGCATAATACAGCTAATACTGTGCAGTGAGATCCTCATGTAGAATACAGCTATTACCGTGAATTAAAATCCTCATGTACAATACAGCTAATAGTGTGCAGTGAGAGCCTCATGTAGAATACAGCTAATAGTGTGCAGTGAGAGCCTCGTGTAGAATACAGCTAATACTGTGCAGTGAGATCCTCATGTAGAATACAGCTAATACTGTGTAGTGAGATCCTCATGTAGAATACAGCTAATACTGTGCAGTGAGAGCCTCATGTAGAATACAGCTAATACTGTGCAGTGAGATCCTCATGTAGAATACAGCTAATACTGTGCAGTGAGATCCTCATGTAGAATACAGCTAATACTGTGCAGTGAGATCCTCATGTAGAATACAGCTAATATTGTGCAGTGAGATCCTCATGTAGAATACAGCTAATACTGTGCAGTGAGATCCTCATGTGTAATACAGCTAATACTGTGCAGTGTGATCCTTATGTATAATACAGCTAATACTGTGCAGTAAGATCCTCATGTAGAATGCAGCTAATACTGTGCAGTGAGATCCTCATGCATAATACAGCTAATACTGTGCAGTGAGATCCTCATGTAGAATACAGCTAATACTGTGCAGTGAGATCCTCATGTAGAATACAGCTAATACTGTGCAGTGAGATCCTCATGTAGAATACAGCTAATACTGTGCAGTGAGATCCTCATGTAGAATACAGCTAATACTGTGCAGTGAGAGACTCATGTAGAGTACAGCTAATACTGTGCAGTGAGAGACTCATGTAGAATACAGCTAATATTGTGCAGGGAGATCCTTATGTATAATACAGCTAATACTGTGCAGTGAGATCCTCATGTAGAATACAGCTAATACTGTGCAGTGAGAGACTCATGTAGAATACAGCTAATACTGTGCAGTGAGAGACTCATGTAGAATACAGCTAATACTGTGCAGTGAGAGACTCATGTAGAATACAGCTAATACTGTGCAGTGAGAGACTCATGTAGAATACAGCTAATACTGTGCAGTGAGAGACTCCTATAGAATACAGCTAATAGTGTGCAGTGAGAGACTCATGTAGAATACAGCTAATAGTGTGCAGTGAGATCCTCATGTAGAATACAACTAATATTGTGCAGTGAGAGCCTCATGTAGAATACAGCTAATACTGTGCAGTGAGAGCCTCATGTAGAATACAGCTAATAGTGTGCAGTGATATCCTCATGTATAATACAGCTAATACTGTGCAGTGAGATCCTCATGTAGAATACAGCTAATACTGTGCAGTGAGATCCTCATGCATAATACAGCTAATACTGTGCAGTGAGATCCTCATGTAGAATACAGCTATTACCGTGCAGTAAAATCCTCATGTAGAATACAGCTAATACTGTGCAATGAGACCCTCATGTAGAATACAGGTAATACTGTGCAATGAGATCCTCATGTAGAATCAGGGCCGTCTTTAATATTGACTGGACCCTGGGCGAAAATTTTCTTGGGGCCCCCCCCCCCCCATGCAATTTCGCTCTCCATCCCAACATCCCAAAAAACAACTAAATCAATTTATTTTTTAATTATTAGCCCAGCAGTGGATTATCCACTGCTGAGCTAATCATTTAAAAAAAATGAAATAAATTGCAATATGTGAAACTGGACCTAAGCAGTACTAATAAGTAAATAAATATATAAATTCCTCCACTGTGGATTCATTTAATATTCTTTTGAATGTGATTCTGGTGTGAGGTTAGTTGGTTAAAGAGATTTAGGGCAGCCAACAGGAGCAAAGCAAGGTAAAGACTGAGGGGGAAGCATGGAGGTGCAGTATAAGTTTACTGACTGGAACAGCAGAACTACTGTGGGAAGCTGTAAAATCTGAGACAGAGAAAACAAAAACTATAAAAATAAACCTTACATTAATGTGTGAAGTATCAGCATGACACTATACATCAGCCACAGCAGCACATGTCACTTCTTTGCTAGGAACAAGTTCCCTCTCACCTTGCACTAGACAATGCTGCATGGGGAGGGGTGTGTGTGCACTCACTTATTCTTCCCACTGACACCTTTCTACAAAGCACTGTTCCCCTAACAAACTTCAGTTAGTTGATCTTAGGGCCACAGCAGAAAGAGCAGGGCTAAGGGGACCAGCAGACTGGATGCTGTCTGTCCAAGGCTGCATGGATACAGTGTGAGATGAGTCACACAGCCTCAAGACTGAAGAGAGCAGTGTATGCAGCTGCACAGATGCTCAAATCCTCACGTACCTGCCGCTCCAGCTTTCTGCTGCATGCGCCTACAGTCAGCCCTACCAAGAAACAATCCCTACCACCAGAGCAGTTACCTAGTAACAGTGGTAACCCCAGTAGGACCTTTTATGATGCAGTGGGAATGGCTGGATGCTGAGTTAGGTCTTTGCATTCAGTGCTGCACAGTGCACATCTAAAACAGCACATGGCAATAGCTTGGCATGTCACATGACACCGGCACGGTCTGGCACAGTTTAAAAAACAAAAAATATATAAGCAGAGTACTTTTGATTGTGACAGTATTAGGACTGAATGTGTGTGTTCCCCATGTCAAATCAGCAGTCTGGTATGAACCATAAAAAAAAAAATTTTTTTTTTTTTTTTTAGGACTCTTGGGCCCCTCAACAGAAACTGGGCCCAGGGCAGCTGCCCCTTTTGCCCTGTGTTAAAGACGGTCCTGTGTAGAATACAGCTAATACTGTGCAGTGAGAGACTCATGTAGAATACAGCTAATACTGTGCAGCGAGATCCTTATGTATAATACAGCTAATACTGTGCAATGAGATCCTCATGTAGAATACAGCTAATAGTGTGCAGTGAGAGACTCACGTAGAATACAGCTAATAGTGTGCAGTGAGAGACTCATGTAGAATACAGCTAATACTGTGCAGTGAGAGACTCTTGTAGAATACAGCTAATACTGTGCAGTGAGAGACTCATGTAGAATACAGCTAATAGTGTGCAGTGAGATCCTCATGTAGAATACAGCTAATACTGTGCAGTGAGAGCCTCATGTAGAATACAGCTAATACTGTGCAGTGAGAGCCTCATGTAGAATACAGCTAATACTGTGCAGTGAGATCCTCATGTAGAATACAGTTAATAGTGTGCAGTGATATCCTCATGTAGAATACAGCTAATACTGTGCAGTGAGATCCTCATGTAGAATAATACAGCTAATACGGTGCAGTGAGATCCTCATGTAGAATACAGCTAATACTGTGTAGTGAGATCCTCATGTAGAATACAGCTAATACTGTGCAATGAGAGCCTCATGTAGAATACAGCTAATACTGTGCAGTGAGATCCTCATGTAGAATACAGCTAATACTGTGCAGTGAGATCCTCATGTATAATACAGCTAATACTGTGCAGTGAGATCCTCATGTAGAATACAGCTAATAGTGTGCAGTGAGATCCTAATGTAGAATAATACAGCTAATACTGTGCAGTGAGATCCTCATGTAGAATACAGCTAATACTGTGTAGTGAGATCCTCATGTAGAATACAGCTAATTCTGTGCAGTAAGATCCTCATGTAGAATACAGCTAATACTGTGCAGTGAGATCCTCATGTAGAATACAGCTAATACTGTGCAGTGAGATCCTCATGTAGAATAATACAGCTAATACTGTGCAGTGAGATCCTCATGTAGAATACAGCTAATACTGTGTAGTGAGATCCTCATGTAGAATACAGCTAATACTGTGTAGTGAGAGCCTCATGTAGAATACAGCTAATAGTGTGCAGTGAGAGACTCATATAGAATACAGCTAATAGTGTGCAGTGAGAGACTCATGTAGAATACAGCTAATAGTGTGCAGTGAGATACTCATGTAGAATACAACTAATATTGTGCAGTGAGAGCCTCATGTAGAATACAGCTAATACTGTGCAGTGAGAGCCTCATGTAGAATACAGCTAATAGTGTGCAGTGATATCCTCATGTATAATACAGCTAATACTGTGCAGTGAGATCCTCATGTAGAATACAGCTAATACTGTGCAGTGAGATCCTCATGCATAATACAGCTAATACTGTGCAGTGAGATCCTCATGTAGAATACAGCTATTACTGTGCAGTAAAATCCTCATGTAGAATACAGCTAATACTGTGCAATGAGACCCTCATGTAGAATACAGGTAATACTGTGCAATGAGATCCTCATGTAGAATACAGCTAATACTGTGCAGTGAGAGACTCATGTAGAATACAGCTAATACTGTGCAGCGAGATCCTTATGTATAATACAGCTAATACTGTGCAGTGAGATCCTCATGTAGAATACAGCTAATACTGTGCAGTGAGAGACTCATGTAGAATACAGCTAATACTGTGCAGTGAGAGACTCATGTAGAATACAGCTAATACTGTGCAGTGAGAGACTCATGTAGAATACAGCTAATACTGTGCAGTGAGAGACTCATGTAGAATACAGCTAATAGTGTGCAGTGAGATCCTCATGTAGAATACAGCTAATACTGTGCAGCGAGAGCCTCATGTAGAATACAGCTAATACTGTGCAGTGAGATCCTCATGTAGAATACAGCTAATAGTGTGCAGTGAGAGACTCACGTAGAATACAGCTAATAGTGTGCAGTGAGAGACTCATGTAGAATACAGCTAATACTGTGCAGTGAGAGACTCATGTAGAATACAGCTAATACTGTGCAGTGAGAGACTCATGTAGAATACAGCTAATAGTGTGCAGTGAGATCCTCATGTAGAATACAGCTAATACTGTGCAGTGAGAGCCTCATGTAGAATACAGCTAATACTGTGCAGTGAGAGCCTCATGTAGAATACAGCTAATACTGTGCAGTGAGATCCTCATGTAGAATACAGTTAATAGTGTGCAGTGATATCCTCATGTAGAATACAGCTAATACTGTGCAGTGAGATCCTCATGTAGAATAATACAGCTAATACGGTGCAGTGAGATCCTCATGTAGAATACAGCTAATACTGTGTAGTGAGATCCTCATGTAGAATACAGCTAATACTGTGCAATGAGAGCCTCATGTAGAATACAGCTAATACTGTGCAGTGAGATCCTCATGTAGAATACAGCTAATACTGTGCAGTGAGATCCTCATGTATAATACAGCTAATACTGTGCAGTGAGATCCTCATGTAGAATACAGCTAATAGTGTGCAGTGAGATCCTAATGTAGAATAATACAGCTAATACTGTGCAGTGAGATCCTCATGTAGAATACAGCTAATACTGTGTAGTGAGATCCTCATGTAGAATACAGCTAATTCTGTGCAGTAAGATCCTCATGTAGAATACAGCTAATACTGTGCAGTGAGATCCTCATGTAGAATACAGCTAATACTGTGCAGTGAGATCCTCATGTAGAATAATACAGCTAATACTGTGCAGTGAGATCCTCATGTAGAATACAGCTAATACTGTGTAGTGAGATCCTCATGTAGAATACAGCTAATACTGTGTAGTGAGAGCCTCATGTAGAATACAGCTAATAGTGTGCAGTGAGAGACTCATATAGAATACAGCTAATAGTGTGCAGTGAGAGACTCATGTAGAATACAGCTAATAGTGTGCAGTGAGATCCTCATGTAGAATACAACTAATATTGTGCAGTGAGAGCCTCATGTAGAATACAGCTAATACTGTGCAGTGAGAGCCTCATGTAGAATACAGCTAATAGTGTGCAGTGATATCCTCATGTATAATACAGCTAATACTGTGCAGTGAGATCCTCATGTAGAATACAGCTAATACTGTGCAGTGAGATCCTCATGCATAATACAGCTAATACTGTGCAGTGAGATCCTCATGTAGAATACAGCTATTACTGTGCAGTAAAATCCTCATGTAGAATACAGCTAATACTGTGCAATGAGACCCTCATGTAGAATACAGGTAATACTGTGCAATGAGATCCTCATGTAGAATACAGCTAATACTGTGCAGTGAGAGACTCATGTAGAATACAGCTAATACTGTGCAGCGAGATCCTTATGTATAATACAGCTAATACTGTGCAGTGAGATCCTCATGTAGAATACAGCTAATACTGTGCAGTGAGAGACTCATGTAGAATACAGCTAATACTGTGCAGTGAGAGACTCATGTAGAATACAGCTAATACTGTGCAGTGAGAGACTCATGTAGAATACAGCTAATACTGTGCAGTGAGAGACTCATGTAGAATACAGCTAATAGTGTGCAGTGAGATCCTCATGTAGAATACAGCTAATACTGTGCAGCGAGAGCCTCATGTAGAATACAGCTAATACTGTGCAGTGAGAGCCTCATGTAGAATACAGCTAATACTGTGCAGTGAGATCCTCATGTAGAATACAGTTAATAGTGTGCAGTGATATCCTCATGTAGAATACAGCTAATACTGTGCAGTCAGATCCTCATGTAGAATAATACAGCTAATACGGTGCAGTGAGATCTTCATGTAGAATACAGCTAATACTGTGTAGTGAGATCCTCATGTAGAATACAGCTAATACTGTGCAATGAGAGCCTCATGTAGAATACAGCTAATACTGTGCAGTGAGATCCTCATGTAGAATACAGCTAATACTGTGCAGTGAGATCCTCATGTATAATACAGCTAATACTGTGCAGTGAGATCCTCATGTAGAATACAGCTAATAGTGTGCAGTGAGATCCTAATGTAGAATAATACAGCTAATACCGTGCAGTGAGATCCTCATGTAGAATACAGCTAATACTGTGTAGTGAGATCCTCATGTAGAATACAGCTAATTCTGTGCAGTAAGATCCTCATGTAGAATACAGCTAATACTGTGCAGTGAGATCCTCATGTAGAATACAGCTAATACTGTGCAGTGAGATCCTCATGTAGAATAATACAGCTAATACCGTGCAGTGAGATCCTCATGTAGAATACAGCTAATACTGTGTAGTGAGATCCTCATTTAGAATACAGCTAATACTGTGCAATGAGAGCCTCATGTAGAATACAGCTAATACTGTGCAGTGAGATCCTCATGTAGAATACAGCTAATAGTGTGCAGTGAGATCCTCATGTGTAATACAGCTAATACTGTGCAGTGTGATCCTTATGTATAATACAGCTAATACTGTGCAGTGAGATCCTCATGTAGAATGCAGCTAATACTGTGCAGTGAGATCCTCATGCATAATACAGCTAATAGTGTGCAGTGAGAGCCTCATGTAGAATACAGCTAATACTGTGCAATGAGAGCCTCATGTAGAATACAGCTAATTCTGTGCAGTGAGATCCTCATGTAGAATACAGCTAATACCGTGCAGTGAGAGACTCATGTAGAGTACAGCTAATACTGTGCAGTGAGAGACTCATGTAGAATTCAGCTAATACTGTGCAGGGAGATCCTTATGTATAATACAGCTAATACTGTGCAGTGAGATGCTCATGTAGAATACAGCTAATACTGTGCTGTGAGAGACTCATGTAGAATACAGCTAATACTGTGCAGTGAGAGACTCATGTAGAATACAGCTAATACTGTGCAGTGAGAGACTCATGTAGAATACAGCTAATACTGTGCAGTGAGAGACTCATGTAGAATACAGCTAATAGTGTGCAGTAAGATACTCATGTAGAATACAGCTAATATTGTGAATGAGCCTCATGTAGAATACAGCTAATAGTGTGCATTGAGATCCTCATGTATAATACAGCTAATACTGTGCAGTGAGATCCTCATGTAGAATACAGCTAATACTGTGCAGTGAGATCCTCATGCATAATACAGCTAATACTGTGCAGTGAGATCCTCATGTAGAATACAGCTATTACCGTGAATTAAAATCCTCATGTAGAATACAGCTAATAGTGTGCAGTGAGAGCCTCATGTAGAATACAGCTAATAGTGTGCAGTGAGAGCCTCGTGTAGAATACAGCTAATACTGTGCAGTGAGATCCTCATGTAGAATACAGCTAATACTGTGTAGTGAGATCCTCATGTAGAATACAGCTAATACTGTGCAGTGAGAGCCTCATGTAGAATACAGCTAATAGTGTGCAGTGAGAGCCTCGTGTAGAATACAGCTAATACTGTGCAGTGAGATCCTCATGTAGAATACAGCTAATACTGTGTAGTGAGATCCTCATGTAGAATACAGCTAATACTGTGCAGTGAGAGCCTCATGTAGAATACAGCTAATAGTGTGCAGTGAGATCCTCATGTAGAATACAGCTAATACTGTGCAGTGAGATCCTCATGTAGAATACAGCTAATACTGTGCAGTGAGATCCTCATGTAGAATACAGCTAATAGTGTGCAGTGAGATCCTCATGTAGAATAATACAGCTAATACCGTGCAGTGAGATCCTCATGTAGAATACAGCTAATACTGTGTAGTGAGATCCTCATTTAGAATACAGCTAATACTGTGCAATGAGAGCCTCATGTAGAATACAGCTAATACTGTGCAGTGAGATCCTCATGTAGAATACAGCTAATAGTGTGCAGTGAGATCCTCATGTGTAATACAGCTAATACTGTGCAGTGTGATCCTTATGTATAATACAGCTAATACTGTGCAGTGAGATCCTCATGTAGAATGCAGCTAATACTGTGCAGTGAGATCCTCATGCATAATACAGCTAATACTGTGCAGTGAGATCCTCATGTAGAATACAGCTAATAGTGTGCAGTGAGAGCCTCATGTAGAATACAGCTAATACTGTGCAATGAGAGCCTCATGTAGAATACAGCTAATACTGTGCAGTGAGATCCTCATGTAGAATACAGCTAATACTGTGCAGTGAGAGACTCATGTAGAGTACAGCTAATACTGTGCAGTGAGAGACTCATGTAGAATTCAGCTAATACTGTGCAGGGAGATCCTTATGTATAATACAGCTAATACTGTGCAGTGAGATCCTCATGTAGAATACAGCTAATACTGTGCAGTGAGAGACTCATGTAGAATACAGCTAATACTGTGCAGTGAGAGACTCATGTAGAATACAGCTAATACTGTGCAGTGAGAGACTCATGTAGAATACAGCTAATAGTGTGCAGTGAGATCCTCATGTAGAATACAGCTAATATTGTGAATGAGCCTCATGTAGAATACAGCTAATAGTGTGCAGTGAGAGCCTCGTGTAGAATACAGCTAATACTGTGCAATGAGAGCCTCATGTAGAATACAGCTAATACTGTGCAGTGAGATCCTCATGTAGAATACAGCTAATACTGTGCAGTGATAGACTCATGTAGAGTACAGCTAATACTGTGCAGTGAGAGACTCATGTAGAATACAGCTAATACTGTGCAGGGAGATCCTTATGTATAATACAGCTAATACTGTGCAGTGAGATCCTCATGTAGAATACAGCTAATACTGTGCAGTGAGAGACTCATGTAGAATACAGCTAATACTGTGCAGTGAGAGACTCATGTAGAATACAGCTAATACTGTGCAGTGAGAGACTCGTGTAGAATACAGCTAATACTGTGCAGTGAGAGACTCATGTAGAATACAGCTAATAGTGTGCAGTGAGATCCTCATGTAGAATACAGCTAATATTGTGTAGTGAGAGCCTCATGTAGAATACAGCTAATAGTGTGCAGTGATATCCTCATGGATAATACAGCTAATACTGTGCAGTGAGATCCTCATGTAGAATACAGCTAATACTGTGCAGTGAGATCCTCATGCATAATACAGCTAATACTGTGCAGTGAGATCCTCATGTAGAATACAGCTATTACCGTGCAGTAAAATCCTCATGTAGAATACAGCTAATAGTGTGCAGTGAGAGCCTCATGTAGAATACAGCTAATAGTGTGCAATGAGAGCCTCGTGTAGAATACAGCTAATTCTGTGCAGTGAGATCCTCATGTAGAATACAGCTAATACTGTGTAGTGAGATCCTCATGTAGAATACAGCTAATACTGTGCAGTGAGAGCCTCATGTAGAATACAGCTAATACTGTGCAGTTAGATCCTCATGTAGAATACAGCTAATACTGTGCAGTGAGATCCTCATGTAGAATACAGCTAATACTGTGCAGTGAGATCCTCATGTAGAATACAGCTAATACTGTGCAGTGAGATCCTCATGTAGAATACAGCTAATACTGTGCAGTGAGATCCTCATGTAGAATACAGCTAATACTGTGCAGTGAGATCCTCATGCATAATACAGCTAATACTGTGCAGTGAGATCCTCATGTAGAATACAGCTATTACCGTGCAGTAAAATCCTCATGTAGAATACAGCTAATAGTGTGCAGTGAGAGCCTCATGTAGAATACAGCTAATAGTGTGCAGTGAGAGACTCGTGTAGAATACAGCTAATTCTGTGCAGTGAGATCCTCATGTAGAATACAGCTAATACTGTGTAGTGAGATCCTCATGTAGAATACAGCTAATACTGTGCAGTGAGAGCCTCATGTAGAATACAGCTAATACTGTGCAGTGAGATCCTCATGTAGAATACAGCTAATACTGTGCAGTGAGATCCTCATGTAGAATACAGCTAATACTGTGCAGTGAGATCCTCATGTAGAATACAGCTAATACTGTGCAGTGAGATCCTCATGTTGTAGAATACAGCTAATACTGTGCAATGAGAGCCTCATGTAGAATACAGCTAATACTGTGCAGTGAGATCCTCATGTAGAATACAGCTAATACTGTGCAATGAGAGCCTCTTGTAGAATTAGCTAATACTGTGCAGTGAGATCCTCATGTAGAATACAGCTAATACTGTGCAATGAGAGCCTCTTGTAGAATACAGCTAATACTGTGAGGTGAGATCCTCATGTAGAATACAGCTAATAGTGTGCAGATTTTAGTTTAGCTGAAGGCAGCCTTGGAATAAGACATTTCAGTTTATGTTGCATATTATCCAACAGTTTTTTTACCATTTACAGCAGCCATATTTGTCACCTATGCATTGCTTTACTGTGTGATGTTTTTTTTTTTTTCAAAAAAGCTTTATTGGTAAAATAGTTTTCGAACAGTACATGTATATTAAAACTTTTGCAACAGGAATGACATCTTGCATATATACATGTTGTGTTTAACATTTCCTTATACATTCATCATATTTTGGATTATCAAATGTTATACGGACAGTCGGACATAGATAAATCTTTTACTAAAAATATAAACATCATTTCTTAAATTTGACATATAAACTTTGAAGGAACTTATCAGGTCTATAATAAAGAAAACATTTATCAGGTCTCCAGCTTTTAAACTTCACACAGCTGAGAGTGTCAAAATGCCTGATACTAAGAACTCCGCAGGTGCAGAGAAAGAAATCAGAGTAAATAGCAGAATCAGTAAGAGAATAGAGAAGTGTAGAGGGGAAAGAGGAAGAGAGAAGGAGGGCAAGGGGAGAAAAAAAAAAGGGAAAGGGGGGGGATGGAGGGTGGGGATACTTGATAGGGATAAAAGGGCAGACGCGCTGTTAAACATAAATCTAAGCATTGTGGGTATTTCAAAGCCCACGTCCCTCCCAGGTCAACAACATCATTTCATGTGTGCATAATTTACCAATTCTTAATTAATGGTAGCTCTCTAATCTCAATAGCTCGCTTACTTTAGCTTTCCATTCTGACACGCTTGGGGTGTTTTTTTTTCCCCAGTATAAAGGTATTAAACCCTTTGCACCATTTAGCATTAGCAGGAAAAGCAAGTATTTACCTTCTCCTACGATTTTAGGCAGCTGATAATAGATTAAATAGCTAGGGTTAGGAGGGATAATAACCCCAAGGACTTTGCTCATTTCCCCCAGTATCGCATCCCAGTAGGATCGTATGTGCGGGCATGACCACCAGATATGTATGAGGGTACCCTCCTCTCCGCATCCTCTCCAGCATCCCCCATTTGTCTGCGGGTAGATTTTTTTTTAGTCTTTGGGGAGTTAAATACAATCTGCTCAATAGCTTATAATGCGACTCCTGTATTCTAGCTGAGACCGACGCCTTTCTCGATTTCTCAAATATCTTGAGCCACTCCTAATGATCTATATCCTGCCTCAAGTCCTCCTGCCAAGCTTGTGTGTAAGTTGGGAGTGAAAGCTTTCCCCCCATGACTCACAGTTTATAGAGTTGTGAAATCAGGTGTGATGGGTGGTGTGACATAGTGCAGAGGATCTCAAAGGTTGTTCTACATCTAGTCAAGTTAGCCCTATCCCTATGAGTATGAAAGTAGTGCCTAACCTGCGCCTCTCTAAACCAAGACGAGAAAAGAACACTATCCCATTCAATTAGTTCCGACTGGGTTTTCAATTTGTCATGCTGTAGGACATTAAGCATTGCTGCGTCCATAAGGCTATAGCCTTTATTTGGGAAGTATGGTCCCGTCTCAATTCCCACATCAGGGTTCTCCTTTATGGGAGTGATTGGAGAATTAGAGGTAGATAGGCTGGGGTCTTTGGTAATTAGTCTATCCCACCCTGAGAACACTTCCTCAAGTAGTGGGTATTGTTTAAGTGCTGTTGGCCTGTTACCAGCAGATATCCACGCCAAGGCGCCCACATGACCCCTCCTTAAGATTGCGCTGTCAACCTGGACCCATGCTTTATGGGACGAGTTATGACACCACTCCACTATTCTTTGGAGAAATATTGCCATTTGATAAATCTGCATATCAGGGATTCTATTCCTCCCAAATCTCTGGGCATATATATAGTTTTTTTGCTTATCCTGGGTTTGCGTCCGTTCCATATATACTGTGTGATATTTTTTTAACTGTAGATAACAGTCCCTTTTTAGGCTACACATGTACATTCATATACAATTCTGCAATGGGAGTTATGTGTACCCCAGGGCTAGTGAGCAGGGCTGCATGGAAATATGGAAGCATATTATCTTTTAAAAGCATTTTGTGTTAGTGTTAATTTAGATAAGCTGTGCCTGTGCTGTTTTTTCCCCCCTAAGTTATTTCTTTCTTGGTTTCTAGGAGGAATTAGCTAATAACAGGCTTCCTGAAGCATTTGTATTAAAGGAACATGAAACCCATCATTTTACTTTCATGGTTCAGATAGAGCACATAATTTTAAACAACTTTCCAATTTACTTTTATTATCTAATTTGCTTAGTTCTCTTGGTATCCTTTGCTGAAAAAGATACCTAGATAAGCTTAGGATCTGGGAGCTAGCTGTTTATTGGTGGCTGCACATATATATATCTAATAGATATGACAATATATGACAATAGATATTATCTATTGTCATTGGCTTAACAATGTGTTCAGCTAGCTCCTGTTAGCTCCTGTTAGTACATTGCTGCTCCTTCAATATTGGCTGTTCCGATCAGCCAATAGAATGCGAGCTCAATCTGATTGGCTGATTCAATATCAGCCAATCGGAATTCGAGGGACGCCATCTTGGATGACGTCATTTAAAGGAACCTTCATTCAGCGAGTAGGCGTCGGGGAAGAAGGATGGATCCGCGTCGGCTGGAAGAAGATGGTTCCACTCCGCTCCGGATGGATGAAGATACAAGATGCCGCTTGGATGAAGATGTCTGCCGGTCCGGATGTCCTCTTCTGCCCGGATAGGATGAAGACTTCTGCCGCTCTGGATGTCCTCTTTTGATCCATCGGTGCCCGGCTGGGTGAACACGACTCAAGGTAGGGAGATCTTCAGGGGGGTAGTGTTAGGTTTATTTAAGGGGGGTTTGGGTTAGAGTAGGGGTATGTGGGTGGTGGGTTGTAATGTTGGGGGTGGTATTGTGTTTTTTTTACAGGCAAAAGAGCTGATTTCTTTGGGGCATTCCCCCGCAAAAAGCCCTTTTAAGGGCTGGTAATAGAGCTGTTAACTTTTTTAATTTAGATTAGGGTAGGGGATTTTTTTATTTTGGGGGGCTTTGTTATTTTATTAGGGGGCTTAGAGTAGGTGTAATTAGCTTAAAATTCTTGTAATCTTTTTTTATTTTTTGTAATTTAGTGTTTGCTTTTTTTTGTAATTTAGTTTAGTTTATTTAATTGTAGGTACTTGTAGTTAATTTATTTAATTTATTTATTGATAGTGTAGTGTTAGGTTTAATTGTAACTTAGGTTAGGATTTATTTTACAGGTAATTTGGTAATTATTTTAACTAGGTAGCTATTAAATAGCAAATAAATATTTAATAGCTATTGTACCTAGTTAAAATAAATACAAAGTTGCCTGTAAAATAAATATAAACCCTAAAATAGATACAATATAATTATTTGTTATATTGTAGCTATATTAGGGTTTATTTTACAGGTAAGTATTTAGCTTTAAATAGGAATACTTTAGTTAATAAGATTTAATTTATTTCGTTAGATTAAAATTATATTTAATTTAGGGGGGTGTTAGGGTTAGATTTAGCTTTAGGGGTTAATACATTTATTATAGTAGCGGCGAGGTCCGGTTGGCAGATTAGGGTTAATACTTGAAGTTAGGAGGCGGCGATGTTGGGGGGGGGGGCAGATTAGGGGTTAATAATATTTATTATAGTGTTTGTGAGGCGGGAGTGCGGCGGTATAGGGGTTAATACATTTATTAGAGTAGCGGCGAGGTCCGGTCGGCAGATTAGGGGTTAATAAGAGTAGGTAAGGTAGCTGCGACGTTGGGGGGGCAGATTAGGAGTTAATAAATATTATGTAGGTGTCTGCGATGTTAGGGACAGCAGATTAGGGGTACATAGGGATAATGTAGGTTGCGGCGGTGTACGGAGCGGCAGATTAGGGGTTAATTGTGTAATGCAGGTGTCAGCGATAGCGGGGTGGCAGATAAGGGGTTAATAAGTGTAAGGTTAGGGGTGTTTAGACTCGGGGTTCATGTTAGCGTGTTAAGTGTTTCCCCATAGGAAACAATGGGGCTGCGTTAGGAGCTGAACGCTGCTTTTTTGCAGGTGTTAGGTTTTTTCCAGCCCAAACTGTCCCATTGTTTCCTATGGGGGAATCGTGCACGAGCACGTTTTTCCAGCTAGCCGCTACCGTAAGCAACGCTGGTATTGAGGGTTGAAGTGGCGGTAAATTTGGCTCAACGCTCCCTTTTTGGAGCCTAACGCAGCCCTTCAGAGAACTCTCAATACCAGCATTGTTTAGAAGCAGCGCTAGAAAGAAAAGACGCGTAGCTAACGCACCCCTTTGGCCGCAAAACTCTAAATCTAGGTGTTTGAAATTGCAATACAACATTTTAAATAAAGTCTAGTAAAACGCCCTTGCAATAAACTTTCATTATTTTGCACCCTTTTCTGCAATTAGACTTTGAAAAAAAACGCCTAGATTTAGAGTTTTGTCGGTAAAGACCCGCGGTGCTAACACTGCTTTTTTTTCCAGCGCACCCTTAAGACAACGCTGGTATTTAATGTTGTCTGAGTGGTTGCGTTAGCCTCAGAAAAGGGAGCGTTGAGAATAATTTAGCTCCACTTCAACCCTCGATACCAGCGTTGCCTACGGTAGCGGTAAGCTGGAAAAACGTGCTCGTGCACGATATCCCCATAGGAAACAATGGAGCTGAGCTGGCTGAAAAAAACAAAAAAGCAGCGTTCAGCTCCTAACGCAACCCCATTGTTTCCTATGGGGAAACACTCTCTACGTCTACACCTAACACCCTAACATGAACCCCGAGTCTAAACATCCCTAATCTTACACTTATTAACCCCTAATCTGCCACCTCCACTATCGCTGACACCTATATTATAAATAATATTAACCCCTAATCTGCCGCTCCGGACACCGCCGCAACCTACATTATAGCTATGAACCCCTAATCTACTGCCCCTAACATCGCCAACACCTATACTATATTTATTACCCCCTAATCTGCCCCCCCAAAGTCACCGCCACCTACCTACACTTATTAACCCCTAATCTGCCGACCGGACCTCGCTGCCACTATAATAAATGTATTAACCCCTAAACCGCTGCACTGCCGCCTCGCAAACACTATAATAAATTGTATTAACCCCTAATCTGCCCTCCCTAACATCGCCGCCACCTACCTACAATTATTAACCCCTAATCTCCTGCCCGCAACGTTGCCGCTACTATAATAAAGTTATTAACCCCTAAACCTAAGTCTAACCCTAACCCTAACACCCCCCTAAGTTTAATATAATTTTAATTAAACAAAATAAATTTACTATTATTAAATAAATTATTCCTATTTAAAACTATATACTTACCTAGAAAATAAACCCTAATATAGCTACAATATAACTAATAGTTACATTGTAGCTATTTTAGGATTTATATTTATTTTACAGGCAACTTTGTATTTATATTAACTAGGTACAATGGCTATTAAATAGTTAATAACTATTTAATAGCTACCTAGTTAAAATAAGTACAAATTACCTGTGAAATAAATCCTAACCAAAGTTACAAATACACCTAACACTACACTATCATTAAATTAATTAAATAAATTACCTACAATTAGCTAAACTAAAATACAATTAAATAAACTAATCTATAATACAAAAGCAAACAAACACTAAATCACAGAAAATAAAAAAATATTACAAGAGGTTAAACTAATTACACCTAATCTAAGCCCCCTAATAAAATAAAAAAGCCCCCCAAAATAATAAAATGCCGTACCCTATTCTAAATTACAAAAGTAATCAGATCTTTTACCAGCCCTTAAAAGGGCTTTTTGCGGGGCATTGCCCCAAAGTAATCAGCTCTTTTACTTGTAAAAAAAATACAACCCCCCAACATTAAAACCCACCACCCACATACCCCTACTCTAACCCACCCAAACCCCCCCTTAAAAAAACCTAACGCTAATCCCCTGAAGATCTCCCTACCTTGAGTCGTCTTCACCCAACCGGGCTGAAATCTTCTTCCAAGGTGCGCAGAGGAGGTCCTTCATCTGGTAGAAGTCTTCATCCAGGCGGTGTCTTCAATCTTCATCCATCCGGAGCAGAACGGAGCCATCTTCCAAGGAGCCGACGCGGAGCCATCCTCTTCATCCGGAGTCTTCTAACACAATGACGGTACCTTTAAGTGACGTCATCCAAGATGGCGTCCCTTCAATTCCGATTGGCTGATAGGATTCTATCAGCCAATCGGAATTAAGGTAGGAAAAATCTGATTGGCTGATTCAATCAGCCAATCAGATTGAAGTTCAATCTGATTGGCTGATCCATTCAGCCAATCGTATTGAGCTTGCATTCTATTGGCTGATTGGAACAGCCAATAGAATGCAAGCTCAATACGATTGGCTGATTGAATCAGACAATCAGATTTTTCATACCTTAATTCCGATTGGCTGATAGAATCCTATCAGCCAATCGGAATTGAAGGGACGCCATCTTGGATGATGTCACTTAAAGGTACTGTCATTGTGTTAGAAGACTCCGGATGAAGAGGATGGCTCCGCGTCGGCTCCTTAGAAGATGGCTCCACTCCGGATGGATGAAGATTGAAGACGCCGCCTGGAAGAAGACTTCTACCAGATGAAGGACCTCCTCTGCGCACCTTGGATGAAGATTTCGGCCCGGTTGGGTGAAGACGACTCAAGGTAGGGAGATCGTCAGGGGGTTAGCTTTAGGTTTTTTTAAGGGGGGTTTGGGTGGGTTAGAGTAGGGGTATGTGGGTGGTGGGTTTTAATGTTGGGGGGGGGTTGTATTTTTTTTTTACAGGTAAAAGAGCTGATTACTTTGGGGCAATGTCCCACAAGAAGCCCTTTTAAGGGCTGGTAAAAGAGCTGATTACTTTTGTAATTTAGAATAGGGTAGGGCATTTTATTATTTTGGGGGGCTTTTTTATTTTATTAGGGGGCTTAGATTAGGTGTAATTAGTTTAAACTTATTGTAATATTTTTTTATTTTCTCTAATTTAGTGTTTTTTTTGTATTATAGATTAGTTTATTTAATTGTATTTTAGTTTAGCTAATTGTAGGTAATTTATTTAATTAATTTAATGATAGTGTAGTGTTAGGTGTATTTGTAACTTATGAATAAATATGAATCCTAAAATAGCTACAATGTAACTATTAGTTATATTGTAGCTATATTAGGGTTTATTTTCTAGGTAAGTATTTAGTTTTAAATAGGAATAATTTATTTAATAATAGTAAAAGTATTTAGTTTAATAAAAATTATATTTAACTTAGGGGGGTGTTAGGGTTAGACTTAGGTTTAGGGGTTAATAACTTTATTACAGTAGCGGCGACGTTGCGGGCAGGAGATTAGGGGTTAATAATTGTAGGTAGGTGGCGGCGATGTTAGGGAGGGCAGATTAGGGGTTAATACAATTTATTATAGTGTTTGCGAGGAGGAAGTGTGGCGGTTTAGGGGTTAATACATTTATTATAGTGGCAGCGAGGTCCGGTCGGCAGATTAGGGGGTAATAAGTGTAGGTAGGTGGCGGCGGCATTGGGGGGGGGGGCAGATTAGGGGGTAATAAATATAATATAGGTGTCTGCGATGTTAGGGGCAGCAGATTAGGGGTTCATAGCTATAATGTAGGTGGCGGCGGTGTCCGGTCGGCAGAGTAGGGGTTACATTTTTTTATTAGAGGCTTTGCGATGTGGGGGGGCCTCGGTTTAGGGGTACATAGGTAGCTTATGGGTGTTAGTGTACTTTGTAGCACAGTAGTTAAGAGCTTTATGTTCCTTGTCGGTAGAGGGTCTACCGCTCACTTCTCCCAAGACTCCAAATACCAGCATTAGGCAAATCCCATTGAAAAGATAGGATACGCAATTGACGTAAGGGGATGTGTGGTAGCCTGGAGTCGCGGAAAGAAAGTGAGCGGTAGACCGTTTCCTGGCTGACTTTAAATACCAGCAGGCGGTAAAAAGCAGCTTTAGGACCCCTTAACGCTGCTTTTGACGGCTAACGCCAAACTCTAAATCTAGGCCATAGTTTTTTTCTAATTCCAAGATTTGAAAATGAACCTGCACTATCTGTTCCCAGTTGGCTTCAGTAAAGGTTATTCCTGCTGGCTATGGGTCCTGCAGTGGGTCATGCTGTGGCCTGTGGTGGGTCCTTTTGGCTGTGGGTCCTGCTGGCTGTGGCCTACGGTTTGTTCTGCTGGCTGTGGGTCTTGTGGCTGTGAGCTGATTTGTTGGTGCAATGGGCCACTGGACTGGATTTGCCCCCTAAGGCTGCCAGCCCTGCTCACTCTTCCTCAGTCAGCAGGGGGCGGTGTTGCACCAGAAGCTCTTGTGAGCTGCTGGTGCAATGTTAAATGCGGAGAGCGTATTGCTCTCCGCATTTAGCGAGGTCTTGCGGACCTGATCCGCACTGTCGGATCAGGTCCGCAAGACCTTTGATAAATAGAGGCCCATGTATCTGTATGAACAACTATTTATATTTTTTTTTCAGAATTTCAAATTTCTTTTACACATTTAATTATGACAGATCTTGGTTGATTCCAATCTTTTATATTTTTTATTTCGACATAATAAACCAAAACAGACTTTATACCAAAGTGATCACAATCTTACCAAGTAAAAAAAAGTTGAGTTTGATAACTGCCACAAGATTTGATCTCCATTTCCCCACAACGTCTCCCCGTTTACCTTAAAGGGACAGTAAAAACAAAATTAAACTTTCATTATGCAGATAGAGCATGGAGTTTTGCACAACTTTCTAATTTGTTTCTATAGTCTAATTTGTTTTGTTCTTTTGATATCATTTGTTGAAAGGTTTGAAAAGGATAACTAGGCAGGCTCAGGAGCAGAATGCACTACTAGGAACTAGCTGTTGATTGGTGTCTGCCCTTTGTTATTGCACTGCTGCTCCCTTAACAAAGGATACCAAGAGAATGAAACATTTGAAAAATGAAGTAAATTAGAATGTTGTTAAAAAATGCATACTTTATCTGAATCATGAAAGAACATTTTTGGGGTCATGTCCTTTTAAAACACATCCTTATTGCCCACACAGTCAATCATTAAAGGAATACGAAACCCACATTTTTTTCTTTCATGATTCAGATGGAGCATGCAATTTGAAGCACCTTTTATCAATTTTTCTTTGTTCTCTTGATATCTTTATTAGAAAAGCATGAATGTAAATTTTAGGAGCTAGTCCATTTTAGGTTCAGCATCTGGGTAGCACTTGCTGATTGGTGGATAAATGTAGCTACCAATCAGCAAGCGCTACCCAGGGTGCTTAACAAAGAAAATAGGCCAGCTGCTAAGCTTATATTCTGCTTTTTCAAATAAAGATACCAAGAGAACAAAGAAAAATTGACAATAGGAGTAAATTAGAAATTTTCTTAAAATTGTATGCTCTATTCGAATCATGAAATATAAAATTTGGGTTTCATATCACTTTAACCCCTTAACGACCAACGACGTATGGGGTACGTCCTGCAAAAAAATGCAGTTAACAACCAAGGACCTACCCCGTACGTCGTTGGTCTTTGAAAGCAGTGGAAGCGATCCTGATCACTTTCAGCAGCTTTCATGTTATTGCAGTGATGCCTCGATATTGAGGCATCCTGCAATAACTGTTTTTAGCCATCCGATGCAGAGAGAGCCACTCTGTGGCCCTCTCTGCATCGGCTATCGATGGCCGTTATCGTTGGTGGGTGGGAGCTCATCCAGGGAGGCGGGTGGCAGTCATTGGTGGAGGAGGGGGGAGGGATCTTGTGCGGGTGCGTGCGTGCGTGTGCATGGGGCTTTGAAAACAGCATCAATATTCTGTAGATCTGAGGGTGGGAGAGAGGACTGGGGAGGGTGGGATTTTAAAATGAAGGCATCTGGGAGAGGGTGGGGGGTTGGATGTTGAGGGGGGGGGCAGCTACACTACAGAAATAAAGAAAATATTTAATAAAATAAAAAAATTAAAATTAAAATACATTATTATTTTTCAATCTGGGCTGCCAGTACCCATTATGGCGCACAATAAAGGCAGAGGGGGGTGGGGGGTTAAAGAGCTGTTTGGGGGGGGGGGGGGGGAATCAGGGAGGTTGGGGGCTAAGGGGGGTCCTACACAGCAGAAGAATTATTATTTTTTTTTAAAAAAAAACAACCTAAAAAACCCCAAAAAACTTTTATTTTAGTACTGGCAGACTTTCTGCCAGTACTTAAGATGGCAGGGACAATTGTGGGGTGGGGGAGAAAAGGGAGCTGTTTGGGAGGGATCAGTGGGTGGCTGATCTCTACACTAAAGCTAAAATTAACTCTGCAAGCTCCCTACAAGCTCCCTAATTAACTCCTTCACTGCTAGACATAATATACGTGTGATGCGCAGCGGCATTTATCGACCTTCTAACTACCAAAAAGCAACACCAAAGCCATATATGTCTGCTATTTCTGAACAAAGGGGATCCCAGATAAGTATTTACAACAATTTGTGCCATAATTGCACAAACTGTTTGTAAATAATTTCAGTGAGAAACCTAAAATTGTGAAATATTTTAAGTTTTTTTTAATTTGATCGCATTTGGCGGTGAAATGGTGGCATGAAATATACCAAAATGGGCCTAGATCAATACTTGGGGTTGTTTACTACACTACACTAAAGCTAAAATTAACCCTACAAGCTCCCTACATGCTCCCTAATTAACCCCTTCACTGCTGCGCATAATGCACGTGTGGTGCGCAGTGGCATTTAGCGGCCTTCTAATTACCAAAAAGCGACGTCAAAGCCATATATGTCTGCTATTTCTGAACAAAGGGGATCCCAGAAAAGCATTTAAAACCATTTGTGCAATAATTGCAAAAGCGGTTTGTAAATAATTTCAGTGAGAAACCTAAAGTTTGTGAAAAAAATATGTGAAAAAGTGAACAATTTTTTTTATTTGATCGCATTTGGTGGTGAAATGGTGGCATGAAATATACCAAAATGGGCCTAGATGAATACTTTGGGATGTCTTCTAAATATAAATGTCAAGGGATATTCAGGGATTCCTGACAGATATCAGTGTCCCAATGTAACTAGCGCTAATTTTGAAAAAAAGTGGTTTGGAAATAACAAAGTGCTACTTGTATTTATTGTCATATAACTTGCAAAAAAAGCAAACAACATGTAAACATTGGGTATTTCTAAACTCAGGACAAAATTTAGAAACTATTTAGCATGGGTGTTTTTTGGTGGTTGTAGATGTACAACAGATTTTGGGGGTCAAAGTTTGAAAAAATTGTTTTTTTTCCATTTTTTCCTCATATTTTATATTTTTTTTAATAGTAAATTATAAGATATGATGAAAATAATAGTATCTTTAGAAAGTCAATTTAATGGCGAGAAAAACTGTATTTAATATGTGTGGGTACAGTAAATGAGTAAGAGGAAAATTACAGCTAAACACAAACACCGCAGAAATGTAAAAATATCCTTGGTCCCAAACGGTAAACAAATGGAAAATTGCTCTGGTCACTAAGGGGTTAACCCCATTAACGACGCATGTCGTACAGGGTACGTTGCACACAACCTGGTCTTTAAAGACCAGCGACGTACCCTGTACGACATTAGGGGTTTAAAGCGTCTGGAAGCGATCCTGATCGCTTCCAGCCGCTTTCCGGTTATTGCAGTGATGCCTCGATATCGAGCATCCTGCAATAACACCCCTTGGCCATCCAATGCAGAGAGAGACACTCTGTGGCCCTCTCTGTACCGGACATCGATGGCCGGTATCATTGGTGGGTGGGAGCTTATGTGGGAGGCGAGTGGGCGGCCATCGATGGGCCCTAATGACGTAGAGGGGGCGGGATCATCGGGGGCGCGCACGGAGGCACGCACCTGCATGGGGGCGGGGCAGGGGCGGGCGCGTGCACAGGTGGAAGCGGGTGGGAATGGCTACACTACAGAAAATGTTAAAAAAAAGTAAGAGAGTGGGGCAATATTTTATTTAAAAAAAAAGCATCTAAGGGATCTGGGAGGGAGTGGGGGCTTGATCTTTGGGGGGAGGGGGAAGCTACACTACAGAAAAAATAAATACAATTAAAAAAAAAGCTTTTTTTTAGTAAACTGGGTAGTACCCAAAATGGCTACCAATAAGGTAGAGGGGGAAGGTTAGAGAGTTGATTGGGGGGGGATCAGGGAGGTTTTTTTTTTTAAATACCTTTTATTTTAGTACTGGCAGACTTTCTGCCAGTACTTAAGATGGCGGGACAATTGTGGGGTGGGGGAGGGAAGAGCGCTGTTTGGGAGGGATCAGGGGGTCTGATGTGTCAGGTGGGAGGCTGATCTCTACACTAAAGCTAAAATCAACCCTGCAAGCTCCCTACAAGCTCCCTAATTAACCCCTTCACTGCTGGGCATAATACATGTGTGGTGCGCAGCTGCATTTAGCGGCCTTCTAATTACCAAGAAGCAACGCCAAAGCCATATACGTCTGCTATTTCTGAACAAAGGGGATCACAGAGAAGCTTTTACAACCATTTGTGCCATAATTGCACAAGCTGTTTGTAAATGATTTCAGTGAGAAACCTAAAATTGTGAAAAATTTAAAAAAATTTGGCGGTGAAATGGTGGCATGAAATATACCAAGATGGGCCTAGATCAATACTTGGGGTTGTCTACTACACTACACTAAAGCTAAATTAACCCTAGAAGCTCCCTACATGCTCCCTAATTAACCCCTTCACTGCTGGGCATAATACATGTGTGGTGCACAGCGGTATTTAGCGGCCTTCTAATTACCAAAAAGCAACGCCAGAGCCATATATGTCTGCTATTTCTGAACAAAGGGGATCCCAGAGAAGTGTTTACAACCATTTATGCCATAATTGCACAAGTTGTTTGCAAATAATTTCAGTGAGAAACCTAAAGTTTGTGAAACAATTTGTGAAAAAGTAAACTTTTTTTTATTTGATCTCATTTGGCTGTGAAATGGTGGCATGAAATATACCAAAATGGGCCTAGATCAATACTTTGGGATGTCTTCTAAAAATATATATATATATACATGTCAAGGGATATTCAGGGATTCCTGAAAGATATCAGTGTCCCAATGTAACTAACGCTAATTTTGAAAAAAAAGTGGTTTGGAAATAGCAAAGTGCTACTTGTACTTATTGCCCTATAACTTGCAAAAAAAGCAAAGAACATGTAAACATTGGGTATTTCTAAACTCAGGACAAAATGTAGAAACTATTTAGCATGGGTGTTTTTTGGTGGTTGTAGATTTGTAACTGATTTTGGGGGTCAAATTTAGAAAATTTTTTTTATAGTAAATTATAAGATATGATGAAAATAATGGTATCTTTAGAAAGCCCATTTAATGGCGAGAAAAACGGTATATAATATGTGTGGGTACAGTAAATGAGTAAGAGGAAAATTACAGCTAAACACAAACACCGCAGAAATATAAAAATAGCCTTGTTCTTTAAGGGAAAGAAATTGAAAAATGGCCTTGTCCTTAAGGGGTTAACATAGCCAACATGCAACACTGCACTCATCAGTGAGTGCTTCCTTTTCTACCAGGTAAATGTTGTTGTTTTTTTAATTAAAGGGACACTGAACCCAAATTTTTTCTTTCGTGATTCAGATAGAGCATGCAATTTTTAGCAACTTTCTAATTTACTCCTATTATCACATTTTCTTCATTCTCTTTGTATCTTTATTTGAAATGCAAGAATGTAAGTTTAGATGCAAGCCCATTTTTGGTGAACAACCTGGGTTGTTCTTGCTGATTGGTGGATAAATTCATCCACCAATGAACAAGTTTTTTTCTAGGGTTCTGAACCAAACAAATCGCTTTGATGCCTTCTTTTTCAAATACAGATAGCAAGAGAAAGAAGAAAATTTGATAATAGGAGTAAATTAGAAAAGTGCTTAAAATTGCATGCTCTATTTGAATCACGAAAGAAAAAAATTGGGTTCCGTGTCCCTTTAAGTAGATTTGCATGTGTTTTTGCAATTGGATAGAGTAATATTATTATTTTCTTTAATTCAAATATGTTTTTAATCTAATTTACTAATAGGTACTAATATTGATATCTATATTGTTTTTTGCAACTTGCAAAATCTTGTAGATATGTTTTATTCATGTTTTACACTTACATAGTGATGATGATAAGGATGTATCTAGTATAATTTATTATTTGGCGTAAATCATCTTTGTTGGCATGGGTTGTGTCATTTTGTTTTTCTGATCTGAGCACATTGTTGGCCCATATGTGTTATCTGCCAATCTGTGTTTTTTTAAGTATTTATCAAGTGCCTTTGGCTGTTACACTTAATGGCCTCTAGTTATCAAGCCGTCAACCTCAAATACGCTGGAATTCCGCAGCTTATTTGTGGCGTATTTGTGGTGATTCGCCTAAGTTATCAAGCCCTACACACCGGCAAAAGTAGAATATAGTGACATGTTACAGAAGCATTAGTTATTTTGTTGTGAAGAGCTTATTTCCCAGCAGCAATGCCTGAACCAGCAAGCCAGCGCCTAAGAAGGGCTCCAAGAAAACCGTAACAAGTTTCATTTCATAAAGAGTTAACTCTTTTTTTTCAGCTTTTAGAAACTATTGTCTAATCACCTCTGGAGCCAGACTGCTAATTGATAAGATGAACTTGTAAACTTGTTATCTTAAGTACTGTAATCCTATTGTGGCCTGTCAAAGGACAGTGCTCTCTATCTAAATGTTTGATGGGGGATTTTGTGCTTCCCCCCCTCTCCCCCTGGGAGTGCCCTGTGTGCATGTAACCTTAATAAAAAGCAGGCTGGGCATCCCAGTCCTGAGTTCTTGTTTTGACCCTCAATCGCAGCGGTGACTCGTTTTTGTGGGCAGAAGGGTATCCTAGCTGTACTGCAGCTAAGGGAGATTATTCTATATTTGCGAGACTCATATAGAATACTATGGAAAGCAGCTTCTCCCCTCTTTAGCAATAGGGATCCAGGCTACTAAGCGGTCCATCTCTCAGCGAGACTAAGGGTAACCGTAACATGACGTAAGCTTCGATCCGCCGGACTCAGTCTGACACAGATCAATTCTTACGTCACTCCAGATGTTCCGAACGCAAGTTCGGAACAATCTGACTACTTTTGGGAGTTATCAAAAAACTAGCAGGTACGCTCGGCACTTTTACGGCCCAGCGTACCTGGTTTTCAATCCGCCGCCCTGGAGGTGGCGGATCCCATAGGAATCAGTGGGAGTCTGACCATAGCATAGTTCATGTTCGCTGCTGCCCGACATCCCATTGATTCCTATGGAAAGTGTGTACACCTAACACCCTAACATGTACCCCGAGTCTAAACACCCCTAATCTGCCCCCTACACCGCCGACACCTATATTAAACATGCTAACCCCTAAACCGCCGCTCCCGGACCCCGCCGCAACTATAATAAATATATTAACCCCTAGACCGCCGCTCCCGGACCCCGCCGCAACTATAATAAATATGTTAACCCCTAAACTGCCGCTCCCGGACCCCGCCGCCACCTACATAATACCTATTAACCCCTATCCTGCCCCCCCATACCGCCGCCACCTATAATAAATTTATTAACCCCTATCCTGCGGATCCCGGACCCCGCCGCAACTAAATAAATTGTTTAACCCCTAAACCGCCGCTCCTGGACCCCGCCGCCACTTATATTAAACTTATTAACCCCTAATCTGCCCCCGCTACACCGTCGCCACCTATAATAAATGTATCAACCCCTATCCTGCCCCCCCTACACCGCCGCAACCTATAATAAAATTATTAACCCCTAAACCTAAGTCTAACACTAACCCTAACACCCCCCTATCTTAAATATTAATTAAATAAATCTAAATAAATATTACTCTTATTATAATTAATTATTCCTATTTAAAACTAAATACCTATAAAATAAACCCTAATATAGCTACAATATTACTAATAATTATATTGTAGCTATTTTAGGATTTATTTTTATTTTACAGGCAAATTTAAATTTATTTTAACTAGGTACACTAGCTATTAAATAGTTATTAACTATTTAATAGCTACCTAGATAAAATAAAGTCAAATTTACCTGTAAAATAAAAACTAACCTAAGTTTCAATTACACCTAACACTACACTATCATTAACTAAATTATTCCTATTTAAAACTAAATACTTACCTGTAAAATAAACCCTAAGATAGCTACAATGTAATTAATAATTACATTGTGTCTATCTTAGGATTTATATTTATTTTACAGGTAACTTTGTATTTATTTTAACTAGCTACAATAGTTATTAAAAAGTTATTAACTATTTAATAACGACCTAGCTAAAAGAAATACAAAATTACCTGTAAAATAAATCCTAACCTAAGTTACAATTAAACCTAACACTACACTATCATTAAATTAATTAAATTAATTAACTACAAATACCTACAATTAAATACAATTAAATTAACTAAAGTACAAAAAATAAAAAAAACTAAGTTACAAAAAACCTCAAAAAACAGTTACAAAAAATAAAAAAATATTACAAGATTTTTAAGCTAATTACACCTAATCTAAGCCCCCTAATAAAATAACAAAGCCCCCCAAAATAAAAAAATGCCCTACCCTATTCTAAATTACAAAAGTTAACAGCTCTATAACCAGCCCTTAAAAGGGCCTTTTGCGGGTCATGCCCCAAAGTATTCAGCTCTTTTGCATGTAAAAAAAATACAACCCCCCCAACATTAAAACCCACCACCCACATACCCCTACTCTAACCCACCCAAACCCCCCTTAAAAAAACCTAACACTAACCCCCTGAAGATCTCCCTACCTTGAGTCGTCTTCAGCCAGCCGACCACCGATGGAACAGAAGAGGACATCCGCAGCGGCCGAAGTCATCATCCAAGGGGCGCTGAAGAGGTCTTCCATCCGATAGAAGTCTTCATCCATGTGGCTTCTTCAATCTTCATCCATCCAGAACTGAGCGGAGCCTTCTTCAAACGAGCCGACGCGGAGCCATCCTCTTCCAACGACGCCTACCCGACGAATGGATATTCCTTTAAGTGACGTCATCCAAGATGGTGTCCCTCGAATTCTGATTGGCTGATAGGATTCTATCAGCCAATCGGAATTAAGGTAGGAAAAATCTGATTGGCTGATGCAATCAGCCAATCAGATTCAAGTTCAATCCGATTGGCTGATCCAATCAGCCAATCAGATTGAACTTGCATTCTATTGGCTGTTCCGATTGGCTGATAGAATCCTATCAGCCAATCGGAATTCGAGGGACGCCGTCTTGGATGACGTCACTTAAAGGGACAGTATACACTCATTTTCATATAACTGCATGTAATAGACACTACTATAAAGAATAAGATGCACAGATACTGATATAAAAATCCAGTATAAAACTGTTTAAAAACTTACAAGCTGTCAGTTTAGATCTGTTGAAAAGGTAGCTGGAAAGCCCACTGCAAGTGGGAAATAAGACACTCCCACCTCCCCCTTCGTTTGCATATGAAAAGACCCTTTACACAAACAGGAGCAAACTGGAGAAGGTAGCTGACAGTATTCTCATAAAATTTTGGGGCTTGGTTAGGAGTTTGAAAATCAGAGCAATGTTATTTAAAAATAAGCAAAACTATACATTTTTTTAAAACAAAAACGTTATGGGCTATATTAATAGATCATCTACAAAACATTTATGCAAAGAAAAAATAAGTGTATAATGTCCCTTTAAAGGAATATCCATTCGTCGGGTAGGTGTCGTTGGAAGAGGATGGCTCCGCGTCGGCTCGTTTGAAGAAGGCTCCGCTCCGGATGGATGAAGATTGAAGATGCCGCATGGATGAAGACTTCTATCGGATGGAAGACCTCTTCAGCGCCCCTTGGATGATGACTTTGGCCGCTGCAGATGTCCTCTTCTGCTCCATCGATGGTCGGCTGGCTGAATATGACTCAAGGTAGGGAGATCTTCAGGGGGTTAGTGTTAGAATTTTTTAAGGGGGGTTTGGGTGGGTTAGAGTAGGGGTATGTGGGTGGTGGGTTTTAATGTTGGGGGGGGTTGTATTTTTTTTTACATGCAAAAGAGCTGAATACTTTGGGGCATGCCCCGCAAAAGGCCCTTTTAAGGGCTGGTAATAGAGCTGTTAACTTTTGTAATTTAGAATAGGTTAGGGCATTTTTTTATTTTGGGGGGCTTTGTTATTTTATTAGGGGGCTTAGATTAGGTGTAATTAGCTTAAAAATCTTGTAATATTTTTTTATTTTTTGTAACTTAGTTTTTTTAATTTTTTTTGTACTTTATTTAGTTTATTTAATTGTATTTAATTGTAGCTACTTGTAGTTAATTAATTTAATTTATTTAATGATAGTGTAGTGTTAGGTTTAATTGTAACTTAGGTTAGGATTTATTTTACAGGTAATTTTGTACTTATTTTAACTAGGTAGCTATTAAATAGTTAATAACTATTTAATAGCTATTGTACCTAGTTAAAATAAATACAAAGTTACCTGTAAAATAAATATAAATCCTAAAATAGCTACAATGTAATTATTAATTACATTGTAGCTATATTAGGGTGGTTTATTTTACAGGTATTTAGTTTTAAATAGGAATAATTTATTTAATGATAGTGTAGTGTTAGGTGTAATTGAAACTTAGGTTAGTTTTTATTTAACAGGCAAATTTGACTTTATTTTATCTAGGTAGCTATTAAATAGTTAATAATTATATAATAGCTATTGTACCTAGTTAAAATAAATTTAAATTTGCCTGTAAAATAAAAATAAATCCTAAAATAGCTACAATATAATTATTAGTAATATTGTAGCTATATTAGGGTTTATTTTATAGGTAAGTATTTAATTTTAAATAGGAATAATTAATTTAATAAGAGTAATATTTATTTAGATTTATTTAATTAATATTTAAGATAGGGGGATGTTAGTGTTAGACTTAGGTTTAGGGGTTAATAATTTTATTATAGGTTGCGGCGGTGTAGGGGGGGCAGGATAGGGGTTGATAAATGTATTATAGGTGGCGACGGTGTAGCGGGGGCAGATTAGGGGTTAATAAGTTTAATATAGGTGGCGGCGGGGTCCGGGAGCGGCGGTTTAGGGGTTAAACAATTTATTTTGTTGCGGTGGGGTCCGGGATCCGCAGGATAGGGGTTAATAAATTTATTATAGGTGGCGGCGGTATAGGGGGGGCAGGATAGGGGTTAAAAGGTATTATGTAGGTGGCGGCGGGGTCCGGGAGCGGCGGTTTAGGGGTTAATACATTTATTATAGTTGTGGCGGGGTCTAGGAGCGGCGGTTTAGGGGTTAATAACTTTATTTAGTTGCGGGGGGGGTCCGGGGGCGCCGGTATAGGGGGTATAACAGTGTAGTTTAGTGTGGGTGCTTAGTGACAGCTTATCAATAAAGCTGGGAAAAAGCCGAAGAGCAGCGAGATTGGATGAGTGATAACTATCACAGTCCGCTGCTCATCGCCCCGTACTTGGTGCGCGGCTTTTTGACAGCTTTTTTGATAACTTTGGCGAACGTATTCAGGTCCGCGGCGGCGATGCGAGGCGAGCTTAGGTGGCGTATTGGGGCCGGCAAAGGCAGGTAAATAGACGGCTTGATAACTAGAGGCCATTGTTTACATTTTACGGTCAATGTTTATTCAGTAAATTATGGTCAGATGGATTGGGATTGCTGATGTCTATATTGTCCATGCACGTTTTTACGTGGCAGGGGGGAAATTTTTATTTGTAATTTAGGATTCAATTGATACTGATTCAACTGATACTGAATACTGAGAAGCCAGACACACACTTTTTAGAACACATGAAGGGACGCTTGTATATAGATGATGCTGAATAATTTTAGGAGATGTTACTCCTTGGCTCCCAGGATGTGTAAGGCTCTGTAATGTAAACATCTGATATCATGATCTTGATAAGGTTTGTGTGTGCACTCACTCTGCAGTAAAAAACATAGATAATGTGATTTAAAGGGACAGTCAACACCAGATTTTTTGTTGTTTTAAAAGATAGATAATCCCTTAATTACCAATTCCCCAGTTTTGCATAACCAACACAGTTATAATTATACAGGTTTTACCTCTGTAATTACCTTGTATCTAAGCTTCAGCAGACTGCCCCCTTATTTCAGTTCTTTTGACAGACTTGCAGTTTAGCCAATCAGAACAGTCTCCATGGTAAATTAACGTACATGAGCTCAATGTTATCTATATGAAACACGTGAACTAATGCCCTCTAGTGGTGAAAAACTATAAAAATGCATTTAGATTAGAGGCGGCATTCAAGGTCTAGGAAATTAGCATATGAACCTCCTAGGTTTAGTTTTCAACTAAGAATACCAAGAGAACAAAGCAAAATTGGTGATAAAAGTAAATTGGAAAGTTGTTTAAAATTACATGCCCTATTTGAAACATGAAAGTTTTTTTTGGACTTGACTGTCCCTTTTTAAAGTAAAGTTATGGTCACAAGGCATCTGGGTGTCATTTTCTTTTACTATTATACGTATACCATGTAAATGTGAACCAAGTAACAAAGGCAAAGTGTATGAGGGCGCAGTAATTATGAAAGCAAAACTGGTCACGTTGCACTTTGGGATGAAATTGGTAAGGTTGAATCTGCAGCAAATACATTATCTTGTACAGGTCAGCATTCTGCAGAGAAACTGGCCTTCTCACCATAAATTGATAGTCATACAAACACCAACATAGATAGACTGCACATACTATTGGTGTTTACAATATTTGGGCTTATCCTACCGCAAGATGTTTTGCAAACACCTTTAATTACAATAACTATTTTCCTTTGTGTGTACACTTGTATATCCCTTGCAAACCTCATTCCAGCATACATGACTCATCCCTCCTTGATGAGCACATTTTTTTATTTGGTGAAGCATTGAACTTTTTTTATACCACTTTAAAATAACTAAACTAGACACACATGGATGCATTTTGTTTAATGTCAAGATCCAGGGTGTCCATACTTTGTTTTTAACTCACATGGTGCATAGCCAGCTTAGCTTCAGATCCTAACACCCTGCTTCCTCCCTTCTCCTTCCTTTCCAGGGCGAGCTAAGACCTCTGTGTCTGACAGCAACTCCAGATTCCTCCTCTGTCACAGAGTCTCACCCACTTAAGGGGCAATAGTCCTATTTCTGTGGAGTGGAGAGGAATAACCCCAGAGCAAGCCACACAGAAATGCAAGCACCATGTGTTCCACACAGTGCAGGGTGATCACACAGCAGGACCACTGACAGACTTTCATTTAGTGTATTGTAGGAAATGTTACTGCCATTACTAGAGGATCTCACTATCCCTCTAACCAGGCTATGCTTCAGCTTCTCCCACCAGTGGCAGCAGTGTTTATTGAAGCGTTTCTGTTCTCTGTCCAGGGGAAACTTAGTTCCACCTGCAAAAATAGTGCCCATGCATTCTTGATGGACTTGACCCCTGGATGTATATGTATGTATCTTAATGTTAAATCCATTAGCATGCCTTTTATTTTCTAACACCTGAGACCTCATATCTTTGAGCCCTTATAACTTTTGTGTGTAATCTTGATGAGTGTAGGAAGGGTTAAAGTTTCCCTTTATAAAGGCTCAATGCACACCTGTTGATTTTATGCATGATTAAGGGAACTGTTCCCGAAACGTTGCATTTGTTTGTACTTACCAGAATAAATTTCTAAGGTTTGTTTATAATATTTGGTGCTGTGGATTATTACAACATTTGAATACTGGAGAGGAAAGCAGTCTCCTCTGTTCCACTGGCAACAAAAAACAGAAAACAAAGGGAAAAAGGTGCTGTTTGTGTATCGTTTGGTGCCGTTTATAACTTTTGTGTGCAATATTTTTTTCTAATAATTTTTAATAGATAGTGTTATTATGAGTGTAACTATACTTTGAAATTTATGTTTGATGTGTTTTGTGCTACTTTTTATTTTCGCAAAACAGTTAAAGGGACACTGAACCCAATTTTTTTCTTTTATGATTCAGCATGACATTTTAAGCAACTTTCTAATTTACTCCTGTTATCAATTTTTCTTCGTTCTCTTGCTATCTTTATTTTAAAAGCAGTAATGTAAATCTTAGCAGCCAGCCCATTTTAGGTTCAGCACCATGGATAGCGATTGCTTAATGGAGGCTGAAATTTACCCACCATTAAGCAAGCATAACCCAGGTTCTCAACCAAAAATGGTCCGGCTCCTATGCATCACATTCCTGCTTTTTAAATAAAGATAGCAAGAGAGCGAAGAAAAAATGATAATAGGAGTAAATTAGAAAGTTGTAAATGTAACAATCTAGATTAATTTATTTTTGCTATAAATTATGTTGTTGCTATGCCGCTGCCTCTTTCCACGTAACTAGTCCATTTTACATATATTCTAAATTTGTTTATAATCACCAATTAGAATGTGATATAGCTTTAAGTAAGCGTAATTTAAATGCGAATGGATGATGTAAAAACATAATTTATGCTTACCTGATAAATTCCTTTCTCCTGTAGTGTGATCAGTCCACGGGTCATCATTACTTCTGGGATATTAACTCCTCCCCAACAGGAAGTGCAAGAGGATCACCCAAGCAGAGCTGCTATATAGCTCCTCCCCTCTACGTCACACCCAGTCATTCGACCAAGAACCAACGAGAAAGGAGAAGCTAAAGGGTGCAGTGGTGACTGGAGTATAATTTAAAAATTTAGACCTGCCATAAAAAACAGGGCGGGCCGTGGACTGATCACACTACAGGAGAAAGGAATTTATCAGGTAAGCATAAATTATGTTTTCTCCTGTTAAGTGTGATCAGTCCACGGGTCATCATTACTTCTGGGATACCAATACCAAAGCAAAAGTACACGGATGACGGGAGGGATAGGCAGGATCTTTATACAGAAGGAACCACTGCCTGAAGAACCTTTCTCCCAAAAATAGCCTCCGAAGAAGCAAAAGTGTCAAATTTGTAAAATTTGGAAAAAGTATGAAGCGAAGACCAAGTTGCAGCCTTGCAAATCTGTTCAACAGAGGCCTCATTCTTAAAGGCCCAAGTGGAAGCCACAGCTCTAGTGGAATGAGCTGTAATTCTTTCAGGAGGCTGCTGTCCAGCAGTCTCATAGGCTAAACGTATTATGCTACGAAGCCAAAAAGAGAGAGAGGTAGCCGAAGCTTTTTGACCTCTCCTCTGACCAGAGTAAACGACAAACAGGGAAGATGTTTGTCGAAAATCTTTAGTTGCCTGTAAATAAAATTTTAGGGCACAAACTACATCTAGATTGTGCAGAAGTCGTTCCTTCTTTGAGGAAGGATTAGGACACAAGGATGGAACAACAATCTCCTGATTGATATTCCTGTTAGTGACTACCTTAGGTAAGAACCCAGGTTTAGTACGCAGAACTACCTTATCCGAGTGAAAAATCAGATAAGGAGAATCACAATGTAAGGCTGATAACTCAGAGACTCTTCGAGCCGAGGAAATAGCCATTAAAAATAGAACTTTCCAAGATAACAATTTTATATCAACGGAATGAAGGGGTTCAAACGGAACGCCCTGTAAAACGTTAAGAACAAGGTTTAAACTCCATGGCGGAGCAACAGTTTTAAACACAGGCTTAATCCTGGCCAAAGCCTGACAAAAAGCCTGAACGTCTGGAACTTCTGACAGACGTTTGTGTAACAAAATGGACAGAGCTGAGATCTGTCCCTTTAAAGAACTAGCGGATAAACCCTTTTCTAAACCCTCTTGTAGAAAAGACAATATTCTAGGAATCCTAACCTTACTCCAAGAGTAACCTTTGGATTCGCACCAATACAGGTATTTACGCCATATTTTATGATAAATCTTTCTGGTAACAGGTTTCCTAGCCTGTATCAGGGTATCAATTACTGACTCAGAGAATCCACGCTTTGATAAAATCAAGCGTTCAATCTCCAGGCAGTCAGCTTCAGAGAAATTAGATTTTGATGTTTGAAAGGACCCTGAATCAGAAGGTCCTGTCTCAGAGGCAGAGACCAAGGTGGACAGGATGACATGTCCACTAGATCTGCATACCAGGTCCTGCGAGGCCACGCAGGCGCTATTAGAATTACTGATGCTCTCTCCTGTTTGATTCTGGCGATCAATCGAGGAAGCATCGGAAAGGGTGGAAACACATAAGCTCTCCCGAAGGTCCAAGGTGCTGTCAAAGCATCTACTAGGGCCGCTCCCGGATCCCTGGATCTGGACCCGTAACGAGGAAGCTTGGCGTTCTGTCGAGACGCCATGAGATCTATCTCTGGTTTGACCCAACGTCGAAGTATTTGGGCAAAGACCTCCGGATGAAGTTCCCACTCCCCCGGATGAAAAGTCTGACGACTTAGGAAATCCGCCTCCCAGTTCTCCACTCCCGGAATGTGGATTGCTGAGAGATGGCAAGAGTGAGACTCTGCCCAACGAATTATCTTTGATACTTCCATAATCGCTAGGGAGCTTCTTGTTCCTCCTTGATGGTTGATGTAAGCTACAGTCGTGATGTTGTCCGACTGAAATCTGATGAACCCCCGAGTTGTTAACTGGGGCCAAGCCAGAAGGGCATTGAGAACTGCTCTCAATTCCAGAATGTTTATTGGCAGGAGACTCTCCTCCTGAGTCCATGATCCCTGAGCCTTCAGGGAATTCCAGACAGCGCCCCAACCTAACAGGCTGTTTTCCAATTTGGCCTGCTGAATGGCATCCCCTTGGACAGATGTGGCCGAGAAAGCCACCACAGAAGAGAATTTCTGGTCTCTTGATCCAGATTCAGAGTGGGGGACAAGTCTGAGTAATCCCCATTCCACTGACTTAGCATGCACAATTGCAGCGGTCTGAGGTGTAGGCGTGCAAAGGGGACTATGTCCATTGCCGCTACCATTAAGCCGATCACCTCCATACATTGAGCCACTGACGGGTGTTGAATGGAATGAAGGACACGGCAGGCGTTTTGAAGTTTTGTTAACCTGTCTTCTGTCAGGTAAATCTTCATTTCTACAGAATCTATAAGAGTCCCCAAGAAGGGAACTGTTGTGAGTGGAACGAGAGGACTCTTCTTTTCGTTTACCTTCCACCCATGCGATCTTAGAAATGCCAGTACAAACTCTGTATGAGACTTGGCAGTTTGAAAGCTTGAAGCTTGAATCAGAATGTCGTCTAGGTATGGAGCTACCGAGATTCCTCGCGGTCTTAGTACCGCCAGAAGAGCCCCCAGAACCTTTGTGAAGATTCTTGGAGCCATAGCCAACCCGAATAGAAGAGCTACAAACTGGTAATGCCTGTCTAGGAAGGCAAACCTTAGATACCGGAAATGATCTCTGTGAATCGGTATGTGAAGGTAAGCATCCTTTAAATCCACTGTGGTCATGTACTGACCCTTTTGGATCATGGGTAGGATTGTCCGAATAGTTTCCATTTTGAACGATGGAACTCTTAGGAATTTGTTTAGGATCTTTAAATCCAAGATTGGTCTGAAGGTTCCTTCTTTCTTGGGAACCACAAACAGATTTGAGTAAAACCCCTGTCCGTGTTCCGACCGCGGAACCGGATGGATCACACCCATTAATAAAAGATCTTGTACACAGCGTAGAAATGCCTCTTTCTTTATTTGGTTTGTTGACAACCTTGACAGATGGAATCTCCCTTTTGGGGGAGAGGATTTGAAGTCCAGAAGATATCCCTGAGATATGATCTCTAACGCCCAGGGATCCTGGACATCTCTTGCCCAAGCCTGGGCGAAGAGAGAAAGTCTGCCCCCCACTAGATCCGGTCCCGGATCGGGGGCCCTCAATTCATGCTGTCTTAGGGGCAGCAGCAGGTTTTCTGGCCTGCTTGCCCTTGTTCCAGGACTGGTTAGGTCTCCAGCCTTGTCTGTAGCGAGCAACAGCTCCTTCCTGTTTTGGTGCAGAGGAAGTTGATGCTGCTCCTGTCTTGAAATTACGAAAGGAACGAAAATTAGACTGTCTAGCCTTCGGCTTGGCTCTGTCTTGAGGCAGGGCGTGGCCTTTACCTCCTGTAATGTCAGCGATAATTTCCTTCAAACCGGGCCCGAATAAGGTCTGCCCTTTGAAAGGTATGTTGAGTAACTTAGATTTAGAAGTAACATCAGCTGACCAGGATTTTAGCCACAGTGCTCTGCGTGCCTGAATGGCGAATCCGGAATTCTTAGCCGTAAGTTTAGTTAAATGTACAACGGCATCTGAAACAAATGAATTAGCTAGCTTAATTGTTTTAAGCTTGTTTGAAATTTCCTCTATAGTTATTGAGTCAAGAGTCTCTTCCAGGGACTCGGACCAAAAGGCTGATGCGGCCGTGACAGACGCAATACATGCAAGAGGTTGTAATATAAAACCTTGTTGAACAAGGGCACACCGGGCCTATCCCACTCCTTAGTAATTATCTCTGTAAGCCTCTTAGGTATAGGAAATACGTCAGTACTCGCCGGTACCGCATAGTATCTATCCAGCCTACATAATTTCTCTGGAATTGCAACGGTGTTACAATCATTCAGAGCCGCTAATACCTCCCCTAACAGTACGCGGAGGTTTTCAAGCTTAAACTTAAAATTAGAAATGTCTGAATCCACTCTAATGGGATCAGAACCGTCACCTGCAGATTGAAGCTCTCCGTCCTCATGTTCCGCATACTGTGACCCAGTATCTGACATGGCCCTAGTATTATCAGCGCACTCTGTTCTCACCCCAGAGTGGTCCCGCTTCCCTCTAAGTTCTGGCAATTTTGACAAAACCTCAGTCATAACATTAGCCATGTCCTGCAATGTGATTTGTAATGGCCGCCCTGAAGTACCCGGCGTTACAATATCACGCACCCCCCGAGTGGGAGATGCAGGTACTGACACGTGAGGGGAGTTAGACGGCATAACTTTCCTCTCGTTGTCTGGTGAAAGCTGTTCAATTTGTACAGATTGACTTTTATTTAAAGTAGCATCAATACAATTAGTACATAAATTTCTATTGGGCTCCACTTTGGCTTTAGCACATATAGCACAGAGATATTCCTCTGAGTCAGACATGTTTAACACACTAGCAAATGACCAGCAAACTTGGGAATACTTTTCAATTCACTTTTATAAATAGTATGCAAAAACGCACTGTGCCTTTAAGAAGCACAGAAGGATATGACAGTTGAGTACAATAAAACAGATAATTTTATGAAAAAACAAACTCTTTTCTCAGTAAAAATACAATTTTAGCAAAGGATTGCTCCCATTAGTAATAGATAACTAGCCCTTTAATAGCAGAAAAAAAGTACAGAATGTAAAGTTTTTTATCACAGTCAAGCACAATCTCACAGGTCTGCTGTGAGTGATTACCTCCCTCAAAATAACTTTTGAAGACCCCTGAGCTCTGTTAGAGACGAACCGGATCATGCAGGGAAGAAGAACAGACTTGTGACTGAATTTCTGATGCGTAGTAAAAGCGCCAAACTGTAAACTGTCATAAATCAAACAAAATGCCCGCCAAGTGGATAAAACTAATGCCCAAATAAGTTTTCACCCAGTACCTCAGAAATATAAACGATTTCACATGCCAGCAAAAAACGTTTAACATCAATAAATGTATTTGTCATAAAAAGCCTGCTGCAAGCCGTTTTAACTGCAAAATAGGCTAAAGTTTTATGTAAACAGTATTATTTCAGTGAAATGCCATTCCCCAGAATACTGAAGTGAAAATATACATACATGACAGCCTGATACCAGTTGCTACTACTGCATTTAAGGCTGAACTTACTTTATATAGGTATTTGCAGTATTTTCTAGTCAATTCCATTCTCAGAAAATAATATGCTGCTACATACCTCTTTGCAGGTGAACCTGCCCGCTGTCCCCTGATCTGAAGTTTACCTCACTCCTCAGATGGCCGAGAACAGCAACATGATCTTAACTACTCCGGTTAAAATCATACAGAAAAAACTCAGGTAGATTCTTCTTCAAATTCTCCCTGAGAAGGAACAACACACTCCGGTGCTGTTTTAAAATAACAAACTTTTGATTGAAGTTATAAAAACTAAGTAAAATCACCACAGTCCTCTCACACATCCTATCTATTAGTTGGGTGCAAGAGAATGACTGGGTGTGACGTAGAGGGGAGGAGCTATATAGCAGCTCTGCTTGGGTGATCCTCTTGCACTTCCTGTTGGGGAGGAGTTAATATCCCAGAAGTAATGATGACCCGTGGACTGATCACACTTAACAGGAGAAAGAGCCGTTTAGGCTCTCTGACAGCTATCTGACGAAGCCCTGGCCAAACCCCAAGTGGGAGGGGCGCCTCATCTGGCATTACACACATGGGGGCATATGTATCAAGATCCGAATGGAGCTTGATGCCCCGTGTTTCTGGCAAGCCTGCAGGCTCTCCAGAAACAGCAGTTATGAAGCAGCGGTCACAAAGACCGCTGCTTCATAACCTGTCCGCCTGCTCTGAGTTTTTGCCACATCCACATATGTAAGTACGGGCCACTGTGTAAATTCTTTACTCCTGAACATGAATAGTGTCCCAGTTACATGTGCACATTTACTGCCACTCACTTGTTCTACGTGTAAACCATTTACATAGCATTTACTATTGTATGTGACAGTCATTGCAAGCTGAAGAAAAGGACAATGGAAAGGGGGATCACACCAAAACTCTTAAAAAAGAATGAAATTGTGATAAACATGTAAAAAAAAGAAAAAGGAATATAGTATCCCTTTAAGAGTTTAAACTTAAAGGGCCTGATGATCAAAGGATAGATATGTCCAATGAGAAACGTTTATTTCCGTCTCACCAGTCTAACAATGTTCTGACAGGTGAAATGTTCTAAAAAAAGTGGGCTTTTCCTTACCGCGTTAGATAAGTATGCAAGGGAGCATACAATAGGGTGCGCTAAATTGGTTATTTGTCAACCCAAATAAAGAAAATTAATACAAAAGTGTTTGGGGACAAACTAGTCCAGTTGGTATTAACGTGCTAGGCAAGTGTGTGCACTATGACAGGTGTAGTAGTGTTGGATAAATAATAAAATACAAAAAAAAATACAAAAAAAGAGGAGATAAAACCTAAAAGTACATATAATAATGTAAGTATGGTAATGTAAAAGTGCACTAGTACTTATTGGTGCTAAATAAAGACAAAATATCTAATAACCGTAGAATATTGTGACCATGAAGTGCTAACTGAACTGTATCCAACCAGTACAGAGGAGTATATAGTACGTTCTCTCTCTAGACAACAACATTTCTAATGCTATGATATTAATACCATGTGTAAATGTGAAAAAACAATACAGTTAGATAAATCCAAGAAAAAATAAGAAAAAACAATTGAATAAAAAGTCTGAAGTCAGAGTGAAACAGGAAAAAGGTTCTGTAAAACTACTGCCAATTAGGTCAATCTTGGAAAGAGTATTAAAAGTTAGTGTAGTCACTGAACCATTCTGCAGGGTTAAGGCTGCTCCTCTCCAAAACCGGTGGTGAGTCGGATGATCTAAAGTATGCAAACAGGAGAGAGAGAGTGCCTAATAGTGTGATATCGTACTGGAAAATCAGGAGCAGAGAAATAGCGGCAACATAAGAAAGGTACTCACAAACGAGTTGGCACTCACAAGTAGTGCATACGAGCAGGCTGACCTTTAACAGTAGTCAGTACGCTGGGGGATCTGTCCTGTATGTTGTACACGTAGGACGGGTGTTCAGGTGTTCGTGAATGCTGCAAATAGAGGGGATTCCTCTGCACACAGCGTGTGTGCGTTGATTAGACGTCTGCAGTCCAATTGTTCAGCTTCGCAAGCAGAGAGACTCTTCAAACACACAGCGTGTGTGAGTCGTTTCCGTGTTTATAACAAACAGTTCGTGTAGCTTCAGAATACTGCCAAAATAATGAACGTAATAGTTTAAAACAGTGACAGCAGGATAAGATGTATTGGGATTAAAAATTAACATTTATTAGGAGCAATACAACGCGTTTCTCGGCCGTTATGCTCTGTGGCCGTTTCATCAGACAATCTGCGATTTGGCTTCTTTAGGAAAGCATAGGCCCCTCGCTAGCTTAGAACTTGTTGAAAACCTTGCTAATGAATGTGAATGTCAACAGCATGCATAATTTGCATAATTGTTTGATTTTCACCCCTGGAACTACTAATGTCTCAAAACTATATTCTCTTTCACAGTACAGGATAGAGGGGCCGAATTATCAAGCTCCGAATGGAGCTTGATGCCCCTGTTTCCGCACGAGCCTTCAGGCTCGCCGGAAACAGCAGTTATGAAGCAGCGGTCTAAAGACTGCTGCTCCATAACTTGTCCGCCTGCTCTGAGGCTGCGAACATCAATCCGCCCGATCCTATACGATCGGGCTGATTGACACCCCCTGCTAGCGGCCAATTGGCTGCAAATCTGCAGGGGGCGGCATTGCACAAGCAGTTCACAAGAACTACATGTGCAATGATAATAATGATTTATCAATGTGAGGCGGACATGATATGTTACATCGTATCATGTCCGCTCGCACTTTCATAAATCGGCCCCTTAGAGTTTACTTCCTGTTCTTTACAGTGAGAACTTACATGTTTGCAACATTGAAGCCGCTCAATAGTTTTTATTACTGGCAAATACACAAATACATGATTTACATTGTGAGGAATTGTTAAAGCCCACTATTGTACAAGTGGAAAGTTGTAGTTACTTTTTATTCAAAATATCAATATTCTCCGTTGTTAATCTTCATTCTCGGGGGAAAATTAAAATGTATACTGTATTTTGGCTAGAAGGGTGGCAAACATTAGAAATAAAATAGTCATTTTATGCATCCCATTAATGAAAACTAGTTAACAAGACCTTGTGGAGATCCAAGTTATTACCTGTGCAAACTGTGCAAAGCAAGGAATCATTTTAGAGAGAGCTACATTTTTTCAGCTGAAAATGGAAACATTTATAAAATATACACGAAGAAGTGAAGGCGTTATCTATTTGGCAAAATGTAGTTGTCCCCCATTTTATTGACAGTAAACTTACATGTGCAGTGAGAGAGGACCATCTATACCTTTCCTCTAACAACTTGCAAGGGGTAAGTTTTTAAAAGGGAAAGGAAATAGTACAATGTGTGTTGAAAAAAATGTTAGCAGGGATAGTAGGAGCTAATTGGCTGAAAGACATTCATTTGATTGGTTATTTTTAGCCATTTAATAGTCAAGTTACTGACCAATCATGAACTGCTGCAGTGGACAGTCTGCTATTGGGCGGCTTACCATCAGGCTGCTAATTGGTTACAATTTATTAATTCTATTTTTTTGGGCCGCAAATTGTACAGTGTCTAAGAAAGGTGAGTTTTTATTGTTCTATCGCACCTTGTGTGAGATAAGAAGCATAATTTATACCTTTGCTGTTCCCTCAATAAAACAGGCTTCCTGGGATACAAGTTTCGGCTGTGTCACTGAGATGAATGGGCTCTTATCGTTTTGTCTGCCTGAGCTAACATCACTGCAGGCTGTGACCCACAGGTCTTCACTAAAGATCCTGTCCACTAGAGTGGTGCAGAAGTCTCCCTGCCAGGAAGGCCACACTGACTGCAGGACTGACTGCTCCACCCTCTAGCAGCCTTTTGCAACACCCTCCCCGTGACATTGGTGATTTGCATTTCTCACATCAGGTGGATTGCGTATTGTAGCTTACAGTTATATACAGTGTATGCCAGTTATGCTAACCCTTGCTGCACATGGCAAGACTGCATTATGGGTCATTCCACAAATAGAAGGGAACCCTCACATCACACAGAAAAGTCTACTAATAAGCCACATATACTTACAAATTATTAAACATAGTTTTACAACATGACTATATTATTACAAGTTTTAGATAATCTGACCCAAAGAAAAGTAATCTTTTCCCTCCTGGGCCTAATTCTGTGTGATGCCCTCATTTGGTGAAGGTTACTATTCCATATACAGAGTAGCAGCCAAGGGCAGTTATAGATACCCTCCACCTTGACAATTTGCCTTGGACTCTGACACAATTAATTACTTAGCTTGAAATGTTGTCTCATTTATTTGTATTTTGACCCATTTTACTTATTATGTGGTTGGAACTATTGCACTTATTGAAATCTGTGAATTAGTGATCCTTCTGTGCCTGTGCTTGGAAATAAGTTCTGTTTCAAAAGTATCTATTGTGAACTTGGTTCTTGCAGCCTGTAATCTAACTTTGGCTGGTTGCTTGGTCTTGCTGCCTTCTCTATCTCTGACCTTGTCTTGCTTGCGTGAGCTTCTAACCTGCAGGAACAGGTGTCTAGAAAAACATCTGTCTGCTGCCTCCTGCTCGTGCTTGCAGCTCCAGTACAAGATATTGTTACATTAACTGGAATATATCTGCTCACCATTACCCTGATAGGACACTTCACAGTTTTGCCATGTGCACCCATAACATAACCCAGTTGCATTTTATGTCAGTAGTAGTCCTATGGGGCTGCTGGGACCATCAGCAATTTTTTTAGCACCCCTACTTCTTAAAGGTGCCAAAAGACTTAGAGGCCCATTTATCAAGCTCCGTATTGAGCTTGTGGGCCCGTGTTTCTGGCGAGTCTTCAGACTTGCCAGAAACAGCAGTTATGGCTGCTCCATAACCCTGTCCGCCTGCTCTAAGCAGGCGGACAGGAATTGCCACAATTCAACCCGATCGAGTATGATCGGGTTGATTGACACCTCCCTGCTGGCGGCCGATTGGCCGCGAGTCTGCAGAGGGCATCGTTGCACCAGCAGCTCTTGTGAGCTGCTGGTGCAATGCTGAATACGTAGAGCGTATTGCTCTCCGCATTCAGCGAGGTCTTGCGGACCTGATCCGCACTGTCGGATCAGGTCTGCAAGACCTTTGATACATAGGCCCCATAGACTTAAAAGGCACTTCCTTTCCTATATGTTTTTTAATCTAGAAGGAGGAGACAGGTAAATGGGAATATAAATAAGAAAAACAGAAATAGGTAGTAGAAAATGAGCTCCCTCTCTCTGTGTGGTTTTAGGCTTCATAATCACTGTGCCCAGGTATAACATTGCACTGTGTACCCATGTATATGAGGGCAATTCTGTGTATTGTATTGCCCATATAAACTATACAATGAGGCACTTATGGCCTTATGCATGTGCGTAGATGAATAGAAGATTTTTTTAAGGTTAAACCAATCACTTTAAATAACTTTTATTTTAATACATTTGTATTTACATATTTACATATACAGTGCATAATGTTATATTTGTAGGACAGCTAAAAAGGTCCAGGAGTCTTCTGATACAAAAGGCCCCTCTCATTGTTGAGCCTGTCCCATTGAAATGTGGTGGAAATGTCAAGTTTAGTAATACAGTTCTCGATCTATCCAAGCTGTAGAAGGAAAAAAAAAAGAGTATTTAGAATTTCTGATAAATAAAAATGTAAATAGATCAGAAGTTGCCATAGTTATCTCTAATCTTTTCTTTGTTCTGCACTGACACTTATCTGTCTATGGTACAAATCACTGTAGGCAGTTCTCTAATCATTTAGTATACAGATTGTGCAGTGTAATGCTGGGTTTCTTTAGAACTGATTTAAAGGGACATGGAAGTTAAAATACAACTTTCATTATTCAGAGAGTGTACACTCCTATGTACTTCTTTATTATTGTACCCTTTGTTGAAATTTCACTCATTTCCAGGAGAGAATATCTACATAGGTTTAGGACTGTGACCATATGGCCACTGTGTTTTCAACAATGTTATACCAATAATTTTCAAGACTAACTAATGCACGCTCCTGAGCCTACCTAGTTATGATCTCATAGAATGGAGCTATGTTTAAACAAAGGATACCAAGTGAAAGAGGTAAATTTGATAACAGTAAATTGGAATAATTATTTTTTTAAATTGTATGCCAAAATTAAAGGGATAGTCTAGTCAAAATTAAACTTCCACAATTCAGATACAGCATACAGTTTAAAGCAACTTTTTAATTTACTCCTATTATCATTTTTTCTTCGTTTTCTTGCTATCGTTAATTTTAAAAGCAGGAATGTAAGCTTAGGAGCTGGCTAAATTTAGCCACCAATCAGAAAGCGCTACCCAGGTGCTGAACCAAAAATAGGCCGACTCCTAAGCTTACATTCTTGCTTTTTCAAATAAAGATACCAAGAGAACGAAGAAAAATTTATAATAGGAGTAAATTAGAAAGTTGCTAAAAATTGCATGCTCTATCTGAATCATGAAAGTTTAATTTTGAGTAGACTATCTCTTTATTCTTAAACGTTTCATTTTGATTCCCATCCCTTTAAATAGCAGACAATCAAATAAAAGTAGTTCTAATACATTTCCTCTTTTGCTAGGCTATTATTGTTTTTAATTATATTTTAGGGTGTTAGAGAGGACCATATTTAAAATGTTTAGTTATGCGCAGTAAAACAACCTTGCAATATACTTTCATTATTTATTTTAACTCCTTTTCACGTAATTTAGGTCCGAAAAGTGTGGATTTTCTAATTCTCAGAGCTGAAAAAACACCCTGCAGCAAACAAGATATTAATTTGTTTTAAAATGTTTAGACTTGGCTGGTATGTTATACTATAGCAAGCCAACTCAAATGTCTTGTAATTACAAGGAGTTTACTGTCCCTTTTAAGCATCAAGAATGATGCAATCCTGTATATTATATTTGCATACATATTGTCATACTAATTATATTGTGTGGTTTCTCCAGTGCAATCTTGATAACATCATGCCTAGTCACTCCCACTGCCATCTGCACACAGGGCAATACTTGTTATTGGCTATATAAGCATTTATGGGAACATATATATGTTTGCAATTGAGGATAAAGGAAGTTTTGTGCTGGATTTAAGATCACATTGGAGAAATTGTGCAAGCGCTGATGTTTCACTGAAATAGAATGTGGTACATTGGAGAGTTTGATAATTATCATGAAGATTACAGTACAGGAAAACAAATCTGAATTCTCTGCCTCTAACCATTCCTTTCCCACCTGGTTGCTAAGATTTATTTATTTTTAACAATTATTTTTTTAACAGACTTACACTGTTGGAAAGGTTAGGTGATTACTTTTCAAATGGTGGGTCTTGGGGGTCTGTAGCTGCTTAGATGCCTGAGCTACAGGCTTCTAAGCAGCATGCCCCCTGCTCTTATACTTAACATTGTTAAGTATAAATAAAGTTGTGCGGCAACGTCATCACGCAAAACGGGAAGCCCCGGCGATGCCTGTCACTCTACAGGCACGATCGCCGGGGTAGGAGCGGGTGGGAGCCCCCAGATCTCCCTCAAAGTGGGAGAGTGCTAGTGACGGCTATGAGCCGTCGTTAGCACTAGGAACATGAAACCCAATTTTGTTGTCTTATAATTCAGATAGAGCATGCAATTTTAAACAACTTTCTTATTTAATTCTATTATCACATTTTCTTTGTTCTCTTGGTATCTTTTTTTTAAAACAGGGATGTAAGCTCAGGACCGTGCATGTGTCTGGATTACTATATGACAGCAGTTTTGGCAAGAATGTTATCCGTTTGCAGGAAATAGTACTGCCATCTAGCATTCTTGCAAAGCAGTGCTCCAGAAACCTACCTAGGTATCTCCTCAACAAATTGTAAACTTTAAAAATTGTTATGCGCTGTCTAAATCACAAAAGAAAAAAATTGAGTTTGATATCCCTTTAATATTTCTCAATTTGAATGTTAGTTATTTTATTGCTCTGAGACAAAAAATGACTCGTATATATAATTGGCTTTATGAAATAATCTTATTTCTGACTATGATCTGTTTTTATGGTTCTGGTTTATGATTAAGAGGTTGTGTTGTGTTTGGACAAATGATGTTGCTATGTCTGTGGATGAGAAATTAAGCATAGTACTAACAGATAAAAATATAAATACATTTTTTTTCTTTTACTATAGGACAATCTCAAAACTTACAGCCAGGAAAAGTTCTGATCAGAAGTTTTCTAAGTTCATCATAAACAAGGACAAAACCAGCATATCCTATGCACACAAACCAGTACTGAACTCTGTGAGGGAAAGAGAACATGTATTATTATATGTAAATGTTTTCCCGCATTTACTATGCATGTGAAGTCATAGTCATGTGTTTATAACTAAGCGTCTGAAACCATGCAAAGTCTTTTTTTCTTTAAGATATTATGGGCACCATTTATCAAGGTGTCAACTTGTGATCCACATGTATTTTTTCATTAAAGTCCGCTTATAGAATTTATTAACATACCAACTTTATTAAAATTAATGAAGTTTGCACCAGCGAACAAGCCTTCAATCACCATTCAAGTCAAATTGATCACAATTAATTCTCATGCAGATTTACCATCATGCGTTATTTATCACAACACTTTTCCAAGTTGCTAATGAATCAATCAATACTTTCATGACTATATTAGCATCAACTTCTGCAATTAATTTTCACCAGCATTTAGGTGGTGAATACAATGAGAATACGCCACCTAAATGCTGGTGAAAATTAATTTTGAAAGTTGACGTAAATATAGTTTGTTTTTTATAGTTAAAGAATCCATGAGTATGTTGTTTTGGTCATGATAGAATTGGACGGTTCTTCCAGATTTTGTTTTCCCATACTGGGTTACATCACTTCCAGAAACCATCTTAACTACCATGACAATTAAGCCGCTACTAACAAATTAATCAATAACATTTTCATACAACTATATCACTTTAAATGCGTTAAATTTGCAGTGACTGTGATGTTTATGACACTTAATGCATCACGCAAGCATTTAGGTACGCTTCTCATTTGGTTCTCAGATTGTTAAATTCAAATATTCATGCGCCAAAGTTATCATTAGTTTGCTTGTTTTTGCGTCGAATATGACGCAATATGGTTTGATTGTTTTAAAAATAAGTATGGTTGCCAGTTCAACTTCTGCATCTAGCGAGTAAAAGCGGATATATTCACTAATAGAGAAGTGAACAGGTTTATAAATGGGGCCCTATATTGTAAAGTGGTTGTCTCTCCTCCCCATCCAGAACCCTAAATAGAGAAATAAACATCTCTCAAGCAAAGATCTGTATTCCTAAAATTATTTGCAGTACTAATGAGACTTCTTAGATAGTTTCGCCAGATCAGAGAGCATTACATCATCAGACTCTAAGGAGCTGATTTAGGAAGCAGCGTATGCTGCTGTTTCCGCATGAGCCTTCAGGCTCACCGGAAACTTAAGAAGCAGCAGTCTTAAAGGGACATTCTAGTATTATTTAAACTTTCATTATTCAGATAGGACTTTTAATTTTAATCAACTTTCCAATTTACTTTTATCATCAAATTTGCTTTTTTCTCTTGGTATTCTTAGTTTAAACTAAACATAGGTAGGCTCATATGCTAATTTCTAAGCCATTGAGGGCTGCCTCTTATCACATGCTTTTTAAATCTCTTTTCAACACAAAGAGACAGAAAGTACACGTGGGCCATATAGATAACACTGTGTTCAGGCACAGGGGGTTATTTAAGATTTAGCACAAAACAATGCTAAATTTAAGACAATAGATAATAAACAGTCACAGTCATGTGATCAGGGGGCTGGAAGAAGGTTGATAGATACAAGGTAATCACAGAAATAAAAAGTGTATTAATATAACTGTGTTGGTTATGCAAAACTGGGGAATGGGTAATAAAGGGATTATCTATCTTTTAAAACAATAATAATTCTATGGTAGACTGTCCCTTTAAGACCGCTGCTCCTTAACTCGTCCGCCCCCTCTGAGGCGGCAGACAAAAATCATCCCGATTGGATATGATCGGGATGATTGACACCCCCTTCTAGCGGCCGATTGGCTGCAAATGTGCAGGGGTCGGCATTGCACAAACAATTCACATGAAATGCTTGTGCACTGTTGGCATTTATCGATGTGGGGCAGACATTAATAAATCGGCCCCTAAGACTCAATAGTTGGTGAGTAAATATGAAATTAAATAATGTGAAATTAATGGAATAAAATGGAATTACAGGGAGAAGTGAAACGGGAGAAAATTACCAGAAATACGAGAAGAAAAGACAGAAAATTAGTAGCAGGAGACCCACATTTTCCCTTCTGTCCTAAGTACTCACCGAAGTGGCATGAAGTGCAAAGCTTCCTCCATACCGGGGCAATAAAAAAAGAAAACTGCAATAGCCACCTGCGATAGTATTCCAATGAAGATAATTTTGTTCCTAAATGGGAGAAATTCAGATTGTATATCACGTCTATGGTTCTAATCACTGATAAAAACATAGCCACATTAGCAATCACACAGAAGTACACTAAGATAAGCAGTTATATAGTCACAAAACCACTATGTACAGACTCTAGTAATACGAGTACATTTTTCTATTATTTTTTGGTTACTTTTAATCAACATTTTAATAATGTCTGATAATCATATTTTATGTTTGAACATAGTTTACAAGTGTAATTTATTCACTACGTTAACGTTTTAATGAAACCAGAAAAAAAAAAGCTTTGTGAAGAGCCACGTTATGCCATTCAATAGGTAAGACTAGGGGGTATATTTATGAAGCAGCGTATGTTGCTGTTTCCACGCAAGCCTTTTGGGTCGCCGGAAACAAAAGTTAAGAAGCAGTGGTCATGTCCACCTGACATTTGATAAATCTACCCATGTGTTTTTAAGGTGTAAAAGGCTTAAATGAGATATTTAAAAAATATTGTAAGAAAACTGGTGGACATATGTTTTCCAATAAATTAAAATACCTCAGATGAGGGTTCTCATTGCAAATGATCTGACAGTTTTACACAACACCAAATCACTTGAAAACCATTAGAAAACTGAGTTTGTTAATAGATTGAAGTGTTTTTGAATAAAACTGTTAAAAGTGCTCTTCTAACAGATTGAACTGGGGCCATAGTAACAAATACCCAATTACACACAGTGATGTTGTACTTCTTAAAACAAGCAATTGTCAATACAAAGTGAAAATTGCCCTTCAATAATTGGTTTATGCAGTTATACTGACTCCAACTGTTACCTGAAGAAATTGCGGGTGAAGATGCTATTCCTCCTAGTTTTACGAATGAGTGTGTTCACCATCTGACAGATCACAATTCCCATAAAGAACGCAGTGTAACAATACCATTCCTGATAGAGCCTCTGTGAGTATGTCTGTGGGTATAGAAATATTAGCATTATATTCTCACTTAAGCATTTATCTTTTCTTGTACTGAAATTGTTCTTTCTTGGGGCTGGGGTTTTTATTTTTTAAGTTTGTAACCTCTCTCTCTGTAGGAGAGCAGATATATTTGCGCACTTGTACATTGTTTATGTGCGGGAGACCTCTACATATGTATCTGTACTTTTAGGAGACCCCACTCTGTATTTTAGATCTCCCAAACATCCTGCATTTTGCAGGATACTTCCAGTTTGAGAGCTCTATTACTCTCTCCATCCTGTCATTCTACCTTCCAAATATGTCCCAGTTTCATAATGGGAGCTCTTGGACCACCTAAATCGAACTAAAACACCAAGCTATTCTCCTAGGTATGCCCATATATTCCCCCAGACAGTCTCAACTCAGCCTATGACACTTGAAACTTTTGAAGACCCATCCTGATTCCACATTTGGACATTGAGACTCTACTCTGGCCTCTTAGATTTGGATACTGTTAGGAAAAGGTTTGGAGGTTCTTTTAGGAAAAATTGTATTTATGCAAAGAATGCTAGTTTCTTACCCACTCTTGTCCATAACTATCCTCCACTTCTTGTTTAGTCTTATCCTCCCAGTCAGCTCGAAGTCCAATAAGAGTTCCTGGGAGAAATCCTTGATCTGCCATCACAGTGAAGTAGTTCAGAAATCCGGAGAATGATTCAATGGCCGCTGAGGGGAGAACAGATGGTGAAATATATTTCTTGTTTTGTTTGTTGGGCCTATGATACAAGGTAAAGGTTTACAGTGGATGTTTTTTTAATGGTTTTTATAGATAATGTATGATTTTGAAAGTTTGATATAGTTAGTAATAGAATGCATTTTCTGATAAAAAGAAATCTTACCTATGTTAAAATAAGAGTAACACAACAAAGGCTGGTTCACCAGGTGGTCTTTTCGAGGGTTGCGAGGCTTTCGTGTCATTATGTCATTTTCTGCTTTTTCATATGCTAAAGCAATGGAGGGGATCTAAAAATATAATGGTAAAGTGAATGAACAGTAAACCATGATGAATATAATTAATAATGTAGATAAGCAAACAGAAATAGAAAAAAAAACCCAAGGAGATAGTCAGTATAGGAACATTCTAAAAAATGTAAAGTTTTCTGTCTAAAATCTATTCTAGTAATGTTGTGAGAAACTGGTGTAACCAGCACAGTCCTGAGTACAGTTTTAGTGAACTAAGTCCTCTATGGCCTGTACAGTTTTTGTGCCCAGTGTAATGAGACAGTCTCATTTGCTTACTTCATTATATGAAGTCTAGATCTCATGAGATTGTGGCGGTAGAGGAGGCACAGGTCCCAGGGTTCCGTTATGTTTAATCAAACTGCTCCAGATCTCAGCTTTATCTTCAGATTTGGAATGGCCTCTGTTTGGCACTGGAAATAGAAGTTCACATGTATGTGCAAGCCGAACTCTGTGTGCAAAAATGCAAAATACTCACTGGGAGTCGTTTCCAAAATCAGGCAATTTTTTTTTTGACCAGATGATCTTTCCAAATAAAATGATACAACTTTTTATTGTTGTTCTGTTGCTCAACGCGTTTTAGCGAACAGTCATTTTTCTCAAGAGCTTTTAAAATCAGTAAGAAAGGTGTTTACTCCCAGTGAGTATTTTGCATTTTTCAACAGAGTTCAGCTTGCACTTACATGTGAACTTCTATTTCCTATGCCAAACAAAGGCCATTCCGAATCTAAAGATAAAACTGAGATCTGGAGCAGTTTGATTGAAAATAACAGAACCCCTGGACCTGTGCCTCCTCTACCGACACAAATATTTAAAAACATTTTTTTGGGGGGAGAGACTGTGGGACAGCAGTGGTTCATCAATAGAAGGGAGTATTGTTCTTACCTATTTTTCACAATTTTTTGTAATAACATCTATACCGCATATTTGTGTATATTTTGGCCTTAATAGATCGTATGAGAACCTCACATAGAAGTGTTGTTTGTGTTCTCCTCCATACTATGAATCTCACGTTATTCAATGTTTTACATAATATTATGAATTCTCATAAATAAAGTTTTACTCATTATACTGATTGCAAAACAACGTGTCCCTTACATTTCATGTGGACCATGTAATTTGTCCATTGTTTCCTGTTTCTTATTATGCTTGTCATTTTTAGCCCATATCTCCTGTTGCATCTTGTGTGCATGTGTGTGTATTGTTAAATGCTTTATGTGTCTATTGTGGATACTTACAATGTCTGTGCCCAGCTCAATGAAAAGGATTGTTATGGTTCCCAGGGGTAATGGGCAACTTATGATCACATAGACCATGAATGGAATCATTTCTGGGATGTTCTTGGTGACTGTGTATGCAATTGACTTCTTAAGATTATCAAATATTAGACGGCCTGCAAGAAAATGTTAATGTTAGTGAATCATAGCAATAGAGAAATGTGGGTACATAAAGGAGACTAAATGTATTTAGGGGACTTGAGGGGCATAAAGAAGGGACATCAAGTTGTTAGGGGTAGATAGGCAAAGAACATTAGATAAGCTATTAACATATATAAAACATGGTAATTAGGTTTTATATTGAAATATTTTTAATTGATTATTCATTACATTGGTATTGACTGTGCCCCTCTAAGTATCTAATGCAGTGTTTCTTTCAGGAAAGCACATTTGATAAGGGATTAGTGTTGATAAGGGAATGTGTTATATGGATTTGCAAAGTATAGTTTTAACCTTTACCGGGTAATTATCTCTTTTTAGATGAATATTGCATTCTCTTAGCTTTCTTACCTTCCTCAACTCCAGTTACAATTGAAGCAAAGTTGTCATCAAGAAGAATCATGTCAGCTGCATGTTTGGCAGCATCTGATCCTGCAATTCCCATTGCAACCCCAATATCAGCTTTCTTTAGAGCTGGGGAATCATTGACTCCATCTCCAGTAACAGCTACAATGAAACCCTATAGGTGAAATGGACATAATGAAATGGAATCAGACTTAAAACACTTCATACTTTACTACCCTGTTATTTTACACTATTTCTGCCTTCTTTTTCTTTGTCTTTCACCAATTACATTTTTTTTCTATTTAATTTCCATATAAATTATTGCCACACCCTCTTTTGTTTCTTTTTGTTTTCTCTCTCCTTATCTCACTCACCAGTCTCTGGCATCCCTCTACGATGAGTAGTTTCTGCTGAGGAGAAGTCCTTGCAAACACAATTTCCTGATAATGTTTTAAAATATTGTCCAATTGCTCGGAGCTCATGTCGTTTATTTCAGTCCCGTTTACCACAATAGCACGAGCCTCTCTGGTTTGGACAGACATTACAATTACATCTCCAAAACTGGCAGTTCCAGAATTACTGTTGATTAATATATATATATAAATAGAATATGACATAGAAATAAGGATATCTAGAGGAATGCTGACCTTGGGTTTACTCTCTCAATGGCAACTCCTCGTTTCTCTGCAATATCTTCCACAGTATCATTTCCACTTGAGATGATCCCTACACTGTGAGCGATAGCCTTTGCTGTAATTGGGTGGTCCCCAGTTACCATGATAACCTGCCGGTGAACCACATATCATTAAAATCTTAGAAACAATTTAAACTTTAATTATTAAGCTACCTAAGACTTGCAAGTAAAACAAATACAACAACAATCCTGAATTTAAGTGCCATATTATTTTTGAACAATTGAAAATATTCTGTATAATGACTCACAGACGGTTAGTTACCAAATGCATTTTGAGACAAGTCCTAATGCTTTGCCAACACTTACTTTAATGCCGGAGCTGCGACATTTCATGACTGCATCTGGAACACTGGAACGAGGAGGGTCAATCATAGAGATCAGTCCCACAAAGCACAAATCAGAGAGTGGAAAATTCACATTATCTGTGTCAAATGGATATCCAGGTGGATAAAGAGACGAAGGGAGTGCAATCTGACAGAACCCTGTATGGAGGAATATAAATTTAAAAACATTGAGGAGATAAATATAAATAGCTTATCTAAATATTTTTTGTGTGATAGAAAGACAGTTTTAAAGTGAAATTGAAATTTAAATTATTTATACATAAGTAGTGAAAATATGGTAATAGAGGCACTAAACTATATCCTCTTACCTAAGACCCTCTCACCAAGACTTCCTAGTGCCATGTATGCCTTCTGGAATTCATCTTTCATCTTTTCATCCAATGGCCATTCTTGACCACCTATCATGATCGTTTTACATTTCTCCAAGATCCGTTCTGGGGCTCCTTTCATCACCAGAATGTAACCATCCTCTGCAGGGTCCTCAGACAGATGAATAGACACCTAATTATGAAAAGCAGGGAGTTAGGTAGACTTGTGGAAGGAAATAGGAGGCATTTGGAGGAAAGTATAAAGGAATTTAGTGAGTACTGGATTATTTTAAAACATGTTCTGGGTGTTGTTTCTAACCTGATACTTGTTGCTTGAGTTGAAAGGGATTTCACACACTTTGTGATTTCTCATCCTAAACGCCATTACTTCTCCAACAACATTTTCTGTGAATTTCAGAATAGCTGCTTCAGATGCATCCCCATTAACCTTTTTCTGTGTAAAGAAAATGTCTAACAATTAGATCCCATTCCCAAATAAAGCTTGCAGTAAAGTTGAAACTAGAAAAACCAATAGATATACCTTGTTAATTGGTTCTTCCTCTTGTCCAGCGCTGAACTCAGCACGGTTACACAGGATGGCAATTCTGGCCAGGGCCTGCCAGGTGGGTGAGCTCTGATCAAACATTTCCCCTGTTGAGAGTCAGTGAACTGGTTACTTGATACTTGTACACCAGCAATGAGAAGCCAGTAAACTATGTGGCCTAGAGACTTTAAAAGGATGTTGGACTCGCAGTAAAACATTTTAGTCCACTGTTAGTCGTTTTTTTTTAATATAGAATATATTGAATATAGAGGTAAAAATTGTACACTCTTTTCTGCTCTGATGGAGAGGATGTAAGCAACAATGAAAGCATGAGTGCTGCATTTTTTCTATGTCCCAGATGCTGGTACTCATTAATTATTGAATTATATCTTGTGCTTAGTAACTTTGAAAAAAGCAAAGGGACAAAGTTATTTACAATGCTTGATATCTTTTGCAGCACCATCTTGTTAAAACTAGAATATTTACATAACGATTACAAATATTAGCTGCTATGAGATGGCAGAGGTGGTGGTACTCAGTAATGGTGAGTAATCCCACAAAAAAGTCCTGTCCCTGTGTATAATGTTATATACTGTTAAAATAAATATTCACATTTGTGCTCAAGTTTTATAGAGAAGGTGAGATTACAAATAATTTCATGTATATGGTGTATAAGTGTTGAAGACTGAATTTAGAGCCTATACAGCAGTCTTCAAGAAGCTGCAAAATCTAACCTTGCTGATTTTCTGATGTGTCTGCATTATGGATCTGCTGGTCAAACCACATGTGTGCCACGGTCATTCGGTTCTGTGTCAGAGTCCCTGTCTTATCAGAGCAAATGACAGAAGTAGATCCAAGAGTCTCCACAGCCTCCAAGTTCTTCACCAGGCAGTTTTTCTTGGCCATACGTTTGGCAGTAAGTGACAGACAGACCTAAGAAATATATATCACATACAACATATGATTGCTTAATGTGGATAAAACAAAAGCTTTTGATTGCTCATGACACATTAGTACTTACGGTGACAGTGGCAAGTAGACCCTCTGGCACATATGCCACAACAATGCCAATGCAGAATATAATGGCATTGAGGGCACTGTAGCCCATGGAGATGGATATGATAAAGAAGACACCCCCGACAAACACAGCAAGGCCGCTAATCATATGGACAAAGTGCTCAATCTCCAGAGCGATTGGCGTCTTCTGATCTCCAACCTGAGAGGCTAATGATGCAATGCGTCCAATCACTGTGCGGTCACCAGTGTTGATCACAATGCCACATGCTGTCCCTGAAAATAAAGTTCAAGTTGTTTTACTTGATCTACATTTTAGAGTGCGTATTTAAGATATCAAATGTGTTAAAATGATGGGGGGTTGTAAGACAGTATTCAGTCAAGTGGATAGTGCCTGCAATTTCATGGCAGTGGTATGTCAGTTTATTACCAGATATTTGTAGCTATAACTGTTAGGTGTGGAGGATAAGAACTTACCTTCAAGACATGTGGTGGAATAAAATGCTAGATTCTTAGTCTCCAGTGGGTTCTCATCTGTGAGATCAACACATCTAGGCTGGGGCTCTGACTCGCCTGTTAGAGAGGAATTATCAACCTAAATGAAGACAATGTTATGTGATGAGATATGATGATAATGTGGTTACAATGGTTGTTATGGCATCTCTCCTATATTTGAAATGATGATTTATCATCTAGTATTATTTGTTTCAAGATACATATATTAAACATAGTAGAGAGAATCTCAATTCAAGCACCATGAAATGATTTCACTTATCCTCACCTTAAAGCCTTGACATTCTAATATACGTATATCAGCAGGAATCTTGTCTCCACCTTTTATAGAAACAATATCTCCAACCACCAGTTCCTCTGCATTTATTTCTATGCGCTTTCCTTCACGAAGGACCATAGCTTGCTGTGAACATTTAGAGTTTAATGAGCATCAAATTACACAAGTTTAATAGCAAACATCTGCCCTTCAAGCCCATTACAACACAGATGCTTACCTGTGGCACCATGTTTTTAAAGCCAGCCATGATGTTTGTACTTTTGGCTTCCTGATAATAGGCAAAAAGTGCTGTCATGACCACAACTGCAATTAGGATGATTGCCAACCATAGCTAGGGAAACAAAAATGTTGTAAGTCAAATAAGCACAAGTAAAAGGTATGGAATTTAATAAAGAGTCATAGTCACAGTAATGAAAACGTGGAATATGGTGATAGTAGTAGCATGGAGGAGAAAGACGTGTACGTGAGGACACAGTCACACCATGAAAGTGATTTCAGTTGTAAATATCTAAATTGACTGACTTAAAGTCAAATGCTTATGTGTGCCTTAATATACCACTGTACATGTATTCCAAATTATTTGGGTAGGATATATGGAGATTCTGGTGAGTGAAATATACAAACATCATACTATAATAAGTTTAGGGAATATATAAATGATAGAGGGTACAATTTAGTCTACTAACATTGTCCTTGGACACAGTAGGATCCTGTGCTACTTGAAGACCATAAGCAATAAAACACAATATGGATCCAATCCAGAAGACAATAGAGAAGCCACCAGCCATCAGCTTCAAAAACTTAATAATTTCTGGAGTTCCCTTTGGAGGAGTCAGCTTGTTGAGTCCATCCCGTGACAGACATTCCTTTGCACTCTCTGAGCACATACCCTATAATAAAAAATAAAAAAATGTTCAAATCACAAGCATTACTCATGTACTTAGGCTGCTATTTTAATGGATGTAGGGTTAAGAAATATATCAATAGGAATTACTATAACATATATAATATCTAGAAGGAGTTTGATGAGTTCTTATTTACTGTGATTACCTTATTAGTGTAAACTGAATATTTTTTTTCCAGCTCTTCAATGGTTAGTTTGTGGGCATCCTGTAAAAGATGCATAGTTAGCGAACATTCATAGTCATTCTAATAATGCTTAATATAATAGTGAGTGATGGCTAAAAAGTCTACTGGTGGAACTTAGCAGATAACTGTATGAACTTAATTTAAAAGCAACAGTGTAAATATTGGCTTCACAACAATATTCTGCATCATAATTTTTATGCCTAATGAAACCGCTGTGTTAACTTAGATACGTGTTGCAATAAACTGGGGCTCTGGATGAATGTTTCAACCCTATATGTTTTTATATACTATTTTAAAAGGTTATTTTTATTAAACTTTCGATGGTGATCACTGTGAGTCTCCAGAACGCGCCCAAAAGCACAATAGAGTGCTGCCACATATTGTGAGTACCTTGTGTTCTTTCTACACCTGACTGATATTACATTATTGATATGCACATGAAACGCTCTCTGTTTTGTACAAATAGCACAAACTCTATTTGCACATGTGCAGACTGGAATAGACTGCCCTCTTGTGTTCCCTTAAAGACGTTTAGCACTGATTCATCTTAGTTACTATTGCAAAGAATGATTTTCCTATAGCGATTGTTGTATTTTACAGCAAAATGCTGCAAAATAAATAATGAATCTATAATGCAATAAAGTTTCACTTATAATAATTAAACATTTTTTGCATTGTAGCAATGTCAAGTTTACTGGTCCATTAATTTTGCCTTTTTCTAAGCCCCTGTGGGTCGCCTCTTACCTCAGTGCTTTTTAATAGCTTTTTAAATCTTGCACAACAGCTAGACAATGCTAGTTCATGTGTGCCATATAGAAAACAATGTGCTCACTCCTGTGGAGAATGATAATGGTTATAAAAGAACCAGCCTTAAATGCAAGTTTGTTAAAAGCGCAGGGGCAGTCTGCAGGGGCTTAGATACAGATAATCATAGCGTTAAAAAGTACAATATATTAATATAACATTGAAGGTTATGCAAAACTGCATAATAAAGGGATTATTTATATTTTTTAACCAATAACAATTTTCATGTAGGTTGTACCTTTAACATTAATATTATGTTCTAGAAATGGTCTCAATAAAAAAAAAACCATACAAATTGAAAGTAATGGCCTAGATTACAAGTGGAGCGAATCGATAGCTGAAAATAATGCACAATTTGATATTAGAAGGGAACGGTTTAACTAAAACATCCTAACATGCACAAAATCTTTTTAGTGCACTCTGTAATTCACTGCTGCAAGGAGCGCTATTAGACCACTCATTATGCTTGTATTACAAATGACGAGTTAAGTGTGGGGCTCAAGTGCAATCCAAAGTACAACTGTAAAAAGTAGTTCTGTTTAAGTAAACAAATCGTATAAATAGTTTAGCAAACAACTACATGAAGAACTCTCCTACTTGGGCACCACCTCTTAGCAAATAGCTGTGCAGGAAATCCAGCACCTCACTGCGCCAAGCTGAATTTCCCGCACGGCTATTGGCTAAGAGGTGAAAACGTCACCTCTCAAGCAAAACATTGTTCTGCCGTGGGCTGCCTGAGCTGCTCAGTGCGGCAAACGCTTGAAACAAATAAAGGAGCTTTCAACATGAAGTATTTTATACTTCATGAATGAAAGTCCCCTTTATTTGTTCCAATGGTCAATCCTAGCATTTCACAAATGCTAGGATTGACAATCACTTTAAATTGAAGCGCTATTAATTGCACTTGAGCGAAGCTAATATTTATTTGCGCAATTTCTTATCTAGGCCAATATATGCTATTCAACCAAGCCTAATATTAATGTCTCTGCACTATGTATACATAATATTTTCTATATAGATAGCCATGATAAACAGTGACATGCAACATATCAGTTCTGTACAGCACCATTATACCAGGTTTTAATTCTCACTGATACTTTTTATTATTTTACACTGCATTGTATTTCTCTTTCTAGGTATTGATATGTATATTTATACAGTAGCTTGCTCTCATTTTCACAACTTACAATCTCCAGCTCCTTTTTCAGGTTTTCAACTTTTTTCTCATTCTTATTTCCTTTTTTCTTAAACAGTGTTCTTTTGTTCTTGGTTTTGACTTCTTCTTCCACAGGAACTGTATAAACCTCTGGGGGTTCCTGCAGGTCAGACTACAAATATAATAAATACCGTATATACTGTAGGTCAGTCACATAAAAAGCACAACATACCAGATGTACAAGTTGGTACAAATGTTTTGTAGCAATACATTTGTAAAATGTTATGTACCCAAAATGAATATATGGTCCTTAATTGACAGTTTACTCCAAAACTTTTATTGTTTAAAAAGATAGATAATCCCTTTTTAACCCATTCCCCAGTTTTGCACAGCCAACATTGTTATATTAATATCATTTTACCTCTGTGATTACCTTGTATCTAAGCCTCTTTTGACAGCCCCCTGATCATATGGCTATTTATTATCTATTGACTTGCATGTTAGCCAATTACTCGTAAATAACTCCACGGGCATGAGCACAATGTTATATATGTTGTGAAAAACAAATAAAAAAGCATGTGATAAGAGGCTGTCTGTAGTGGCTTAGAAACAGGCAGAAATTTAGAGGGTTAAATGTTATAATGTATATTAATATAACAATGTTGGTTGTGCAAAACTGGGGAATGGGTAGTAAAGGCGTTATTTATCTTTTTAAACCATGACAATTCTGGTATATACTGTCCCTTTAAGAAAACTCTGAAATTGCATTGATGAAAATAACAGGTATTAGATTGATTATATGGAAGCAGAGAAGATGTTGGTGCTACACCAATAAAAGTGTCACAAAAAAAGTTTGAAACAAAAACTCACAATCAGGACAAATAAAAAAAGCAAATGGTAAGCAGATATTGCTATATTGGTCTGCCGGTAAAATATGATCTTAGTAGATTGTAATACATTATAGCAGGGGTTAGCCTCTTTGGGCCCCCAGATGTTTTGAAACTACATTTCCCATGATGTTCAGACAGCCTAAAGAGTCTCTCAGCATCATAGGAAATGTAGTTCCAAAACATCTGGGGGCCCAGATTGGTCCTCAATGTGGCTGACCCCTGCATTATAGTACATTCTTTTAGTAAGATACTTGAATACAAAAGCTTTCAGAAACTCACTGACTGCAATCTAATTGTAAATACTTCAATCAGAACAGAGCTCTTATGCACACAGTTATTATTCTTGCTGTTCAATGGATGGAGAGTAAAAATTATAATGTAACACTTAGAGATTTTGCAGACAAAAGAGAGCAAAACTGCACTGAAATAGCAGATACATAACACATGTGAAGAAGAGACCTGTAAGGTCGCAGAAGCTAATGACATGCAGCATCTTAACACATGAATACTATTGTCCTTTATAAGCTACAACACTATGCTAAAACAATAAGCACATCACAGTAACATTGAAGGAACACCCATAATTAATAAATGCAAACTTTAGTATTATAACATAGATGCAAACATGTGTGCAATTATATCTAAATGCTATAATTCATGTGATTATTTCCTTATTGCACTATTTATGTTCATTTAACTATCAAATAGAAAACATAGAAAATATAATGTTATTCCTTACCTGGGGTTCCATATTCAAGCAAAATTCTCAGCAAGCTTTTGATGTGAAGAAAGAAATGGTGTATGTCAGTTACAGATAAACAAAGAGAATGTGAGGGTATGAGGGAGCTGAGCTGGAGAAGGTAAGTCCCAAACTCAAATGATGCCTATATATATATATGTATGGACCAACTCATTAGCCTCCGCCTCTAACATAGGTTAGAAGTACTGATTATTAAAGATCTGGATTTATCAAGTTTCCACAAGATAGACCAGTAATCTACTTTTAACTGCATTCAATCACCTGCTATTAACAGAACTCCTCAGTACACACCTGACATTTTCCTTAGGGCAATACGTAGAGCACAAAGCTTAGATAGGAGCTGAGGGGGTTATGGGTCCTAAGTTTCACCAAGAACTCTATGGGAGCAGGAACAACCAGATCCCTTTTTACATAAACCATTATTGTCTTTTGTGCTAGAAATAACAGTTACACAAAGCAGCATATCCATTATATTGTGAAATTTAGCATCATCTCATACCTTCATAAAGCAATCAACCTGGTACTAATCTTTCCTTATCTCCCAGTGATATTATTCAAGTGACCTTATATATTTAACCAAAATTCTGTCATCTCAAGGCAAATGCTTTTTAAAAACTTAATGATGCTCAGACTCCAAAAACTGCCTGTAAAATATATTTGCTTAATACATAAAATCATCTTTATATAAAACTAACAACCATCTTAATATAATTCCAACTATGTTTCCTGACCCTACAATCCTATATAAATGTAAGTACTCTCAATATTTATGTAACAGATATTTTCTAAAATTTTATCTTACATACAGGACATCATTTTCACCTTTAGTGATATAATATTTTTTTTTATTAATTAAATATCAAAACCTCTTTGTAAATCTTATCTCTAAGAATACTTTTCAATACAAAAAAGTTAAATTATGTATTCTAAATATGATTATATAAATAGACATAAAATGCTGATTCATTATTAAACCTGTTTCTTTGCAGGCAGCAGAGTGCATAGCACAAGTAGTACAGTCTGACACATGTGTAGCTGGTAAACTCCAGTTTTTAGAAATTCATGGACATCAGTCATTAATGATACCGAGAAGAAACTGCTCTTGTGCAAATCACAACATTCTTTGTTTAAAATCTATTTATCTGAAGACAGCGAGGCATCCAAATTCCTGTAATGGCCAGTTAAGTACATTGGGAAAAACTGCTTATCATATACAATCTGCAACACTATAGAGCACTCAAACCCCATCGCTGGACACACCTGAAGACAATAGAAAATAATTAAACAAAATAACAAATAAAAACAGCTTGATTGTGGTGGTAGAAAAGAAGGGGAGATGGAAACACAGAGAAAGACAACAGTAACATTAAATACTTTTTTTTAAAAAATTATTACAATTTGTTGAATATATTTTATTCTCTAGCTTTTCAGTTATTAAATATCGGCTACAGTTTTAATGTATCTTTGTCCCATTTTTTCTAGAAAAAAAAAGACTAATAGATCTAGAGAGATATATTTTTTCAAAGTTTCTCAACCAGAAAAAAACAGCTGAAGATAAATTTTGGAGCATATACAGATGTCATTTTTAATCCCAGATTGACATACTTTTTATACCAATTTTAGAAGTTAGTTTCACATCTCACATATAAATTACCAAAACATACAAATAGACATTTAACACATACATTGTGTTTCTGTGCCTGCGTGAAGACAAAGGGACAGTCCTTTTAAGAACTAGAGAAATGAATGGCAATTTTAGCTTAAACTCTGCAATTGGGTAAGAGTTCAGTAATTTTTTAGTTGCTCTTTTATGTAGCATATTGGGGGGGGGGTGGTATATTTTCAATTTCTATTGAGATAGAGCTGAAACCAGAATTGTCCCTGCTTTTTCATATTTGATTGACAACTTAATCCATAACATGAACATATATATTTTTCCATTTAATATTAAGTGGACAGATTTTTGGTACATCTCAATTAAGGGACATTTAAGTCATTTTGTATATCAACATTAAAAGGTAATCACTGCATTGTAACATATCTGAGTGCAAAATAAATGTTTGAAAACATTTCAAATGCTAATTTTGTTAGTAACGTTTATGTTAAATAGTCCAGGGACATACTCCTTGGAAAGCCTCCTGAATATGTTTAATGCTAATAAGAGACATATATAAATGATCCTTGTCACATAATGCAGAAAGGACATGCTTTAGAATTTCAGATTTAAATTATAGTAAAAGCATTTTATTTTTAATACAATAGCCATTTAATATGACATCTATTAAGTGAATATAATTGCCCAGTATCCATCTAGAAAGACTGTGTGTCCAGGATGTAAAACTAACTATGTATTATTATGTTTACTTAAAATAATGATAGTACCAATCTGATTATGGCCAAATACAGCATGTTCTTATTAATATAAGAGATCTTTTTTTTAATTAAATATAGAAAGAGCAATTTACCTACAAGAACTTGTTAATATAACTAGGTTGTAATTCACACAAAACAATTTTATTATTTTTTAGCTAATATATTTTTTGTAATTTATTCAAACTAATTTTTATAGTATAACATTTGAAGCATATATATTCTTATTCTAACAAGAAACAACATTTAAATGCATTATCCTTTAACAACTATATAATTCTGAATCAATAAATTATAAAAGTGTTTTTATAACTTTTAGATTTGTTAAAGTGTCTAATGTAGAAAATCACGTTGCTAATATACAACAGAATTATTTTATCTTTTATTTATATGTTTTTACTTATTTTAAATATACTCAATAATTTAAAATTGTGTTGTGTTAATAAAAACACATTGTTACATTTTTTTAAAGTAAAATTTGTATGTAAAAAAAAAATAAAAAAAAATAGATGTGTGTGTTTATATATATATTTATATATATATACACACACACACAGAGGGAGAGAGAGAGAAAGTTGTGACTCAGTTGACTATTATATCTTTTGCAGCCTTGTCTTTATTTTTGTCTCTATTTCGTTTTTATATAATTGTATATGTTTTTGCAAACACATAATAATATTAAATAAATCCCACAATATCCTTCCTCTGATTCCACTATGGAATAAAATAATATAAAAATATTTTTTATATATTTTTTGCTTTGTTTCTACAGCATCTGTTGTATGTTAAATATGAGAACTACTAAACATAATTTATTGAGCCACTAGTGAAAAACATGGCTCTAAAGAGGCAGTTAGCCCAGACTACAAGTGGTGCACTATTTTTTTTTTAAGTTTGAGTGCTACCTGCTCTCAAGTAAAAAAAATTGACGTGGACAGATTTGCATCAATATTCAGGCGCAGTAACTTCAGGATTTAGGATATTGTGACCACGCTAACCCCTTCTCCCCATTGACTTCTGTGGGACGCACGGAAGAAAGCTTTTTTTGTCACTGCTTGTGCGTTATCCTGACACTGCGCTAGATCAACTGCGCTAAAGCCGAAGGTGTATTAGGAATACTTCACATTCCTAACTTCTTCACTTAGAAGAAAATATTCTTTTTTTAAAAAATATATATATATTTATATATCTGTATATTTTTTGTAAAATATATTTATATATATTTCTGAATATATACATATATATATATAAATATGTATTATATCTATCTATCTATCTATCTATCTATCTATCTATCTCTCTCTCTCTCTCTATATATATATATATATATATATTTATATAAAAATAAATATTTGTAAAAAAATAAAGTGAACACCATAAGAATGTGAAGTATTTTTTATTAAAAACACATTAAAACATAATATAATTGTTTAAAAATGATATTGAATGTTTCACGGTATTTGACTGGGAAGGGCTCAAAAGTGAATATAAATGTTGATATATGTGTTTATATGTATGTATTTGTTAATTTTTAAAATATCTCCCAAAATAAATTGTTTATTTTGTTTTTTGTTTAAAAAAATGATTGCATCTTTAAAATATATATTATAATATATATATAATATATTATATAATATAATATATATTTTGGTTTAGCACTTTTTGAGTTATTAAGATTTTAATATCTGAAATGTTCTCTCTGAAATATTTGACAAATAAATAACATGAAATAAAATAAGGAATAAACAAAGATCTCATGTAGTGGTGTTTTTCCCATTTTTTGATGGGAAAAAAAGACTAATAGATCTAGAGATATATATTTTTCAAAGTTTCACAGCCACAAAAAAAAAGAAACAGCTGAAGATTAATTTTGGTGCATGTACAGATGTAATTTTTAATCCCAGACTGACATACTTTTTATACTAATTTTAGAAGTGAGTTTCACATCTCATATACAAATTACCAAAACATACAAATAGATATTTAACACATACATTGTGTTTCTGTGCCTGCATGAAGATAAAGGGACAGTCCTTTTAAGAACTATAGAAATGAATGGCAATTTTAGCTTAAACTCTGCAATCGGGTAAAAGTTCAGTAATATTTTAGTTGCTCTTTTATGTAGCATATGGGGGGGGTGTAGAATTTATATTTTCAATTTCTATTGAGATAGAGCTGAAACCAGAATTGTCCCTGCTTTTTCATGTTTGATTGACAACTTAATCCATAACATGAACATATATATTTTTCCATTTAATAGTAAGTGTACAGATTTTTGGTACACCTCAATTAAGGGACAATAAAGTCATTTTGTATATCAGCATTAAAAGGTAATCACTGCATTGTAACATATTTGAGTGCAAAATAAATGTTTGAAAAAATCTCAAATGGTAATTTTGTTAGTAACGTTTATGTTATACAGTCCAGGGACATACTCCTTGAAAAGCCTCCTGAATATGTTTAATGATAATAAGAGACATATATAAATGTCCCCTATCACAGAATGCAGAAAGGACATGCCTTTGAATTTCAGATTTAAATTATTGTAAAAGCATTTTATTTTTAATACAATAGCCATTTAATATGACATCTATTAAGTGAATATAATTGCCCATTATCCATCTAGAAAGACTGAGTATCCAGGATGTAAAACTGACTATGTATTATTATGTTTACTTGTGTGAAGACCACACACCACCATAAAATAATGATAGTGCCAATCTGATTATGGCCAAATACAGCATGCTCTTATTAATATAAGAGATCTATTTTTATATTAAATATAGAAAGAGCAATTTATCTACAAGAACCTGTTAATATAACTAGGCTGTAATTCACACAAAACAATTTTGTTATTTTTTAGCTAATATATATTTTGTAATTTATTCAAACTAATTTTTATAGTATAACATTTGAAGCATATATATTCTTATACTATGGTTGCTATTTCTAACAAGAAACAACATTTATATGCATTATCCTTTAAACATCTATATAATTCTGAATCAATAAATTATAAAAGTGTTTTTATAACTTTTAGATTTTTTAAAGTGTCTAATGTAGAAAATCACGTTACTAATATACAACCAGAATTATTTTATCTTTTATTTATAAGTTTTTAATTATTTTAAATATACTCAATAATTTAAAATTGTGTTGTGTCAATAACAACACATTGTTAAATTTTTTTAAAGTAAAATTTGTAAAGGCATTGATTTATATTATCTGTATAACAAAACTATGTTTACTCTAATAAAAAATAATAATAGAAAAAAATAAAAATAAAATAAATATATATATATATATATATATATATATATATATACACACACAGAGGGAGAGAGAGAAAGTTGTGACTCAGTTGATTATTATATCTTTTGCAGCCTTGTCTTTATTTTTGTCTGTATTTCGTTTTTATATATTTGTATATGTTTTTGCAAACAAACACATAATAATATTAGAAAAATCCAACAGTATCCTTCCTCTGATTCCAGTATGGAATAAAATAATATACAAATATTTTTTATTTATTTTTTGCTTTGTTTCTACGGCATCTGTTGTATTTGGTACAGTATTTTTGGTACAGTATTTTTAAATGTGAGAACTATTAAACAACATTTATTGAGCCACTAGTTAAAAACATGGTGCACAATTTATTTTTGCATTTGAGTGCTACCAGCGCTCAAGTTAAAAAATTTGGCGTGGCCAGATTTGCATCAATATTGTGAACTGAAAGCAAAAAGTTAGCACGTTAGCAAAAGACTCAGGCGCACTAACTTCAGGATTTATGATATCATGGCCGCGCTAACTCCTTCTCCCCATTGACTTCTATGGGACACACAGAAGAAAGCCTTTTCTGTCACTGCTTGTGCGCTATCCCGACACTGCGCTAAAGCTGAAGGTGTATTAGGAATACTTCACATTCCTAAGTTCTTCACTTAGAAGAAAATATTATTTTTATTTTTTAAAATATATTTCTATATATATATGTATATTTTTTGTAAAATATATTTCTATATCTTTCTGAATATATACATACATATATATATATATATATATATATATATGTATGAATGAAAAAATACAAAAGGAAAAAAGAGCGCAAAACGGAACTCTAAGTGTAGTATTATTTATTACAAATGACTTCCACATAAAAAGTGTCCCAATCCCTTTTGTTGAACTACTCACAAAAGGTGCCCTCAAACATATGAGGTATGTAAAAGCGTTCAATGGTCCAAAACACCATGCCTGAAGCGGAAGTGACTCCGCTTCATCAGAGGCTATGATAGCCTCTGATGAAGTGGAGTCACTTCCGTGAAATGCATCAGGCACGCCCCTCTTTACGTCATTGACGCTGCTACGTGGTTACGGAAACCCAGACTGTTTGTTTGTCTGGAACCAACTTACCGGTGAGAATCGTGAGAGACGAAAAATTGTGTGAGGACGGAGGTGAATAACCCTTAGAAGCTTACAGTCGATTGAGCCAAGTGGGAACCTCTGCACGGACTCTCATTCCAGCTCAGCTGGTAGGGGGCAGATTAAGGTTTTTTTCAAGAATGTTTTGGATTAATTCGGTCCAAAATCAATGGTTTCAGAATATTGTCTCTCAGGGGTTTCGAATAGGATTCTGAGCAAATCCTCCTGTGAGAAGATTTTTTTCTCTAACGCATCCCAGCAAATCCAGTTAAAGCTCAGGCTTTCCTGAAGTGTGTTTCAGACCTGGAGTTTCAGGGGTAGTCATGCCAGTTCCTTTCAGGGACAAGGTCTGGGGTTTTATTCAAATCTATTCATTGTCCCAAAGAAGGAAATTTCATTCAGACCAATTCTGGATCTGAAAATTTTGAATCGTTATGTAAGAGTACCAATTTTCAAATGGTGACTTTAAGGACTGTTCTGCCTTTTATTCAGCAAGGACATTTTAGGTCCACAATGGATTGCAGGATGTATACCTCCATATTCTGATTCATTCAGATCATTATCAGTTCCTGAGATTCTCTTTTCTAGACGAGCATTACCAATTCGTTGCTTTTCCATTTGGACTAGCAACCGCTCAAAGAATCTTTTTTAAAGGTTCTTGGTGCCCTGCTTTATGGAAACCAGAGAGCAGGGTATTGCGGTGTTTCCTTATTTGGACGATATCCTGGTACTAGCTCAGTCTTTCCGTTCTGCAGAATCTCACACGAATCAACTAGTGCTGTTTCTTCGGAAACATGGTTGGAGGATCAATTTTCCAAAAAGTTTCTTGATTCCTCAGACAAGGGTCACCTTTTTAGGTTTCCAAATAGATTCAGTGTCCATGACTCTGTCTCTAACAAACAAGAGACGTTTGAAAGTGGTTGCAGCCTGTCGGCACCTTCAGTCTCAGTCATTCCCTTCAGTGGTTATGTGCATGGAAAATTTAGGTCTCATGACTGCAGCATCGGATGCGATTCCCTTTGCTCGTTCTCACATGAGACCTCTCCAGCTTTGTTTGCTGAATCCATGGTGCAGGGATAATACAAAGATATAACAATTAATATCCTTAAATCCCAATGTTTGACACTCTCTGACGTGGTGGTAAATCACCAGCGTTTAGTTCAAGGGGCTTGTTGTTCGGCTAACCTGGACTATGATCTCTACAGATACAAGTCTTTCAGGTTGGGGAGCTGTTTGGGGATCTCTGACAGCACAAGGGGTTTGGAAATCTCAAGAGGCGAGATTACCAATCAATATTTTAGAACTCCGTGCAATTCTCAGAGCTCTTCAGTTTTGGCCTCTGTTAAAGAGAGAACTGTTCATTTATTTTCAAACAGACAATATCACATTCAGTGGCATTTGTCAATCAGCAGGGTGGGACTCACAGTCCACAAGCTATGAAAGAAGTATCTTGGATACTTGCTTGGGCGGAACCCAGCTCCTGTCTAATTTCTGCGGTGCATATCCCAGGTATAGACATTGGGAGGCGGATTATCTCAGCCGTCAGACTTTACATCCTGGGGAGTGGTCCCTCCATCCAGATGTGTTTTCTCAGATTGTTCAGATATGGGGTCTTCTACAGATAGATCTGATGGCCTCTCATCTAAACAAGAGACTTCCCAGATGCCTGTCCAGGTTCAGGGATTTTCAGGCGGATACAGTGGGTGCACTGACACTTCCTTGGTGTTTTCAACCTGCTTATATTTTCCTGCCTCTAGTTCTTCTTCCAAGACTGATCTCCAGAATCATCATGGAACAATTGTTTGTGTTGCTGGTGGCTCCAGCATGGCCTCACGGGTTTTGGTATGCGGGTCTTGTTCGGATGTCCAGCTGCCAACCTTGGCCACTTCTGTTAAGGCCGGACCTACTGTTTCAAGGTCCGTTTTTCCATCAGATTTTCAAATCACTAAATTTGAAGGTATGGAAATTGATCGCTTAGTGCTAAGTCATAGAGGTTTCTCTGACTTAGTGATTAATACTATGTTACAAGCTTGTAAATCTGTCTCTTGAAAGATTTATTATCAAGTTTGGAAGACTTACATTTCATGGTGTTCTCATAAATTCTCTTGGTATTCTTTTAGAGTTGAAAGAATTTTACAGTTTCTTCAGGATGGTTTGGATAAGGTTTTGTCTGCAAGTTCCTTGAAGGGACAAATCTCTGCTCTTTCTGTTTTATTCACAGAAATATTGCTAAACTTCCTGATATTCACTGTTTTATACAAGTTTTAGTTTGTATTAAGCATGTCATTAAATCAATCTCTCCTCCTTGGAGTCTTAATTGGGTTTGGAGGGCTTTACAAGCTCCTCCATATTGAGCCTATGCATTCTTTGGACATTTAACTACTTTCTTGGAAAGTATTGTTCCTTTTGGCCATCTCTTCTGCTAGAAGAGTTTCTGAGCTATCTGCTCTTTCTTGTGAATCTCCTTTTCTGATTTTTCATCAGGATAAGGCGGTTTTGTGGACTTCATTTAAATTTTTTCCTAAGGTTGTGAATTCTAACAACATTAGTAGAGAAATTGTTGTCTCTTCCTTGTGTCCTAATCCTAAGAATTCTTTGGAAAGATCCGTACATTCTTTGGATGTGGTGAGAGCTTTTAAATATTTTATTGAAGCTACTAAAGATTTCAGGAAGACTTCTAGTCTATTTGTTATATTTTCTGGTCCTAGGAAAGGTCAGAAAGCTTCTGCTATTTCCTTGATTTCTTGGTTAAGCTTTTGATTCTTCAAGCTTATTGGAGTCGGGTCAGGCCCCGCCTCAGAGAATTACAGCTCATTCTACTAGATCAGTTTCCACTTTGTGGGTTCTTAAGAATGAAGCTTCAGTTGATCAGATTTGCAAAGCGGTGACTTGGTCCTCTTTGCATACATTTACTAAATTGTACCGTTTTGATGTATTTGCTTCTTCAGAAGCAGTTTTTGGTAGAAAAGTTCTTCAGGCAGCTGTTTCAGTTTGATTCTTCTGCTTATGTTTTAAGTTTTTCTTTTAATTAAAGAATAAACTTATAATTTGGGTTGTGGATTATTTTTTCAGCAGAAAATGGCTGTTCTTTATTTTTATCCCTCCCTCTCTAGTAACTCTTGCGTGGAGTTCCACATCTTGGGTATTAATATCCCATATGTCACTAGCTCATGGACTCTTGCCAATTACATGAAAGAAAACATAATTTATGTAAGAACTTACCTGATAAATTCATTTCTTTCATATTGACAAGAGTCCATGAGGCCCACCCTTTTTGTGGTGGTTATGATTTTTTTTGTATAAAGCACAATTATTTCAAAATTCCTTTGTTGATGCTTTTTACTCCTTTCTTTATCACCCCACTACTTGGCTATTCGTTAAACTGAATTGTGGGTGTAGTGAGGGGTGTATTTATAGGCATTTGAGGTTTGTGAAACTTTGCCCCTCCTGGTAGGATTGTATATCCCATACGTCACTAGCTCATGGACTCTTGCCAATATGAAAGAAATGAATTTATCAGGTAAGTTCTTACATAAATTATGTTATATATATATATATATATATATATATATATATATACATACATACATACATACATATATATATATATATATATATATATATATATATATATATATATATATATATATCATCAAAACAAGCAGCACTCCTAAGGTCTTATATCCATATGTCACCTTTATTAAGTGAACGTTTTCGGGCTACAAACAGCCCGTCCTCAGACTTACAAGGTTATGCAAACTTACCACCACGCTGTGTTATATCCACCACCAAACAAAAAAACTACGCTCTCCACGTTAGATGCGCCTCCCCTGCGAGTGACGTCATCAGCCGTGGCAACGTATCAGGGACTATAATAAAATAAGCAAATAAACACATTAGACAAATAATCAAAAACTAGCATAGGCAATACGCATCCTGATATAATATAGGACTATGAGAATAATGGCATCTGTAAATGTTATGTAGTTCCTAGTGCCGTACCACACATGTCCCAACGGTTGCCATAGCAACCTTTATCAACAATGCAACACATTCATTGCGGCATATGCGGAGGGCAGCATAAGAACTACAAACCTATCAATTATAACATGCAGCAACCCAAAGGCATAAATACAATAAACAATATATATATGCAAGGACAATCATAAATATCACAACATAAAAATAAAAAAGGCCAAATTTGATAATAGGCACTACTAGGTATATTGTTTATTGTATTTATGCCTTTGGGTTGCTGCATGTTATAATTGATAGGTTTGTAGTTCTTATGCTGCCCTCCGCATATGCCGCAATGAATGTGTTGCATTGTTGATAAAGGTTGCTCTGGCAACCGTTGGGACATGTGTGGTACGGCACTAGGAACTACATAACATTTACAGATGCCATTATTCTCATAGTCCTATATTATATCAGGATGCGTATTGCCTATGCTAGTTTTTGATTATTTGTCTAATGTGTTTATTTGCTTATTTTATTATAGTTCCTGATACGTTGCCACGGCTGATGACGTCACTCGCAGGGGAGGCGCATCTAACGTGGAGAGCGTAGTTTTTTTGTTTGGTGGTGGATATAACACAGCGTGGTGGTAAGTTTGCATAACCTTGTAAGTCTGAGGACGGGCTGTTTGTAGCCCGAAAACGTTCACTTAATAAAGGTGACATATGGATATAAGACCTTAGGAGTGCTGCTTGTTTTGATGATATTGCTATTGTGGCTTTAAGCACCCAAGGCTGATACACATAGGATCTGGAGTGCACTTTGCTGGATATTTTTATATATATATATATATATATATATATATATATATATATATATATATATATATATATATATAATCTATGTAGAAATAAATATTAAAAAAAAAAGATTTTTTTTTTCTAAGTGAAAAACATAGGAATGTGAAGTATTTCTATTCAAAACACATTAAAACATAATATAATTGTTTAAAAGTGATATTGCATGTTTCACGGTATTTGACTGGGAAGGGCTCAAAAGTGAATATAAATGTTGATATATGTGTTAAAATGTATGTATGTGTTAATTTTTAAAATATCACCCAAAATAAATAGTTTTTTTCGTTTTTTGTTTAAAAAAATTATAGCATCTTTTAAAAAAAAAAAAAAAAAAATTTATGGGGTTAAAGTGTGCAGGTGTGGAGTGTAAAAATAAAAACGGCACTGTGTTCCCTGTAAATATGTATATGCTTATATACATATATATTTATGTGTTAATATGTGTATATACACATATTAACACATAAATATATTTGTATATATTTTATATACATATATATTTACACTTTGCTGCCCATCAATGCGTCCCCTTCGCTGCAATAGGTTCTCAGCTGTGTTTGACGGCATGAGAACGAGGCTCCCATTGGAACCTATGGAAGCGCACTCTCGTGAGAGCAAAGCTTCCCTGCAAAACTTTCCTGCCAATGGATTGCGTCTAACTTGTAATACCAGTGCATTTGCATACACTGGTATTACTGAGTGGAGTGCAAATATTGCTTAAGCGCAATTTTTGTGCTCCACTTGTAATGTAGCCCTGACGTTTCGGGGACTAAACCCCCTTCCTTGTATGAGTGTGGTCAGATTAATTAACCATTGCATTTCTGTGACCTGCACTCTGGTGGGTGTACAGTTTAGATAGTGAGAGGTTTATCTAATATCTTTGTTTATATATATATATATATATATATATATATATATATATATATATATATATATATATACAGGGAGTGCAGAATTATTAGGCAAATGAGTATTTTGACCACATCATCCTCTTTATGCATGTTGTCTTACTCCAAGCTGTATAGGCTCGAAAGCCTACTACCAATTAAGCATATTAGATGATGTGCATCTCTGTAATGAGAAGGGGTGTGGTCTAATGACATCAACACCTTATATCAGGTGTGCATAATTATTAGGCAACTTCCTTTCCTTTGGCAAAATGGGTCAAAAGAAGGACTTGACAGGCTCAGAAAAGTCAAAAATAGTGAGATATCTTGCAGAGGGATGCAGCACTCTTAAAATTGCAAAGCTTCTGAAGCGTGATCATCGAACAATCAAGCGTTTCATTCAAAATAGTCAACAGGGTCGCAAGAAGCGTGTGGAAAAACCAAGGCGCAAAATAACTGCCCATGAACTGAGAAAAGTCAAGCGTGCAGCTGCCAAGATGCCACTTGCCACCAGTTTGGCCATATTTCAGAGCTGCAACATCACTGGAGTGCCCAAAAGCACAAGGTGTGCAATACTCAGAGACATGGCCAAGGTAAGAAAGGCTGAAAGATGACCACCACTGAACAAGACACACAAGCTGAAACGTCAAGACTGGGCCAAGAAATATCTCAAGACTGATTTTTCTAAGGTTTTATGGACTGATGAAATGAGAGTGAGTCTTGATGGGCCAGATGGATGGGCCCGTGGCTGGATTGGTAAAGGGCAGAGAGCTCCAGTCCGACTCAGACGCCAGCAAGGTGGAGGTGGAGTACTGGTTTGGGCTGGTATCATCAAAGATGAGCTTGTGGGGAATTTTCGGGTTGAGGATGGAGTCAAGCTCAACTCCCAGTCCTACTGCCAGTTTCTGGAAGACACCTTCTTCAAGCAGTGGTACAGGAAGAAGTCTGCATCCTTCAAGAAAAACATGATTTTCATGCAGGACAATGCTCCATCACACGCGTCCAAGTACTCCACAGCGTGGCTGGCAAGAAAGGGTATAAAAGAAGAAAATCTAATGACATGGCCTCCTTGTTCACCTGATCTGAACCCCATTGAGAACCTGTGGTCCATCATCAAATGTGAGATTTACAAGGAGGGAAAACAGTACACCTCTCTGAACAGTGTCTGGGAGGCTGTGGTTGCTGCTGCACGCAATGTTGATGGTGAACAGATCAAAACACTGACAGAATCCATGGATGGCAGGCTTTTGAGTGTCCTTGCAAAGAAAGGTGGCTATATTGGTCACTGATTTGTTTTTGTTTTGTTTTTGAATGTCAGAAATGTATATTTGTGAATGTTGAGATGTTATATTGGTTTCACTGGTAAAAATAAATAATTGAAATGGGTATATATTTGTTTTTTGTTAAGTTGCCTAATAATTATGCACAGTAATAGTCACCTGCACACGCAGATATCCCCCTAAAATAGCTAAAACTAAAAACAAACTAAAAACTACTTCCAAAAATATTCAGCTTTGATATTAATGAGTTTTTTGGGTTCATTGAGAACATGGTTGTTGTTCAATAATAAAATTAATCCTCAAAAATACAACTTGCCTAATAATTCTGCACTCCCTGTATGTATACATGTTTATCTATCTATCTATCTATCTATATCTCTCTCTCTCTCTCTCTCTCTCTCTCTCTATATATATATATATATATATATATATATATATATATATATATATATAAACGCCTTTATAAAAGTTGCAATTATTATTGAGGTATTTTCTAACAGCAAATAAGAATTCATAAGTACTCATACCCATCCTTAAAGGGACAGTCAAGTCAAAATGAAACTTTCATGATTCAGCTAGGGCATGCAATTTTAAATAACATTCCAATTTACTTCTGTAATCAAATTTGCTTTGTTCTTTTGGTATTCTTTTTTAAAAGCTAAACCTAGGTAACCTCATAATCTGATTTCTTAGCTATTGAAGACTGTCTCTTATCTCAGAGCATTTTGACTGTTTTTCACAGTTAGACACTGCTAGTGCATGTGTGTCATATAGGTAATAATGTGCTCACTCCCGTGGAGTTATTTATGAGTCAGCACTGACTGGTTAAATGTCTGTCAAAAGAACTGAGATAAGGGGGCAGTCTGCAGAGACTTACATACAGGTAATCACAGAGGTAAAACGTATTAATATAACAGTGTTGATTATGCAAAATTGGAGAATGGGTAATACAGTGATTATATATCTTTCTAAACAATAACAATTTACAAGGAGAGTGTCCTTTTAAGAGTATTGTAAATTATTAATTTGTCAAACTTATTGGCAATGAAAATGTTAACATGAAATCTATAATGCAAGATCATTTTAACTTTATTTATCATGCTATTAACTTCAGGTAAGCATTTACAGTATATAAAAATAAGATTAGGGGTCAGATTCTGTAATGCTCTCAGTTTAGACTCTCTTAAAGATCCGTCAGTACTAGGAGGTTGTTTACTGTATTCTCTAAAGTGAAAACTTACTTTGATTGATGTGTATCTTGCTAAGGGATGTACTATACACTTTTATATATGAAGGTGAGACGTATACATTATATTATTATACTTTAGCAGTTAAAAAAATGTATTGGAAGTATGAAATACAATCATAAAAAGTGTACACATTAAAAATTCAAACTTGTATTAAAAGTATGCGCAAAATGCAAACTTAAAGGAGCTTAACCCCTTAATGACCAGACCATTTTTCAATTTTCTTACCCTTAATGACAAAGGCTATTTTTACATTTCTGCTGTGTTTGTGTTTAGCTGTAATTTTCCTCTTACACATTTACTGTACCCACACATATTATATACTGTTTTTCTCGCCATTAAATGGACTTTCTAAAGATACCATTATTTTCATCATATCTTATAATTTCCTATAAAAAAAATATAAAATATGAGGAAAAATTTGAAAAAAACACACTTTTTCTAACTTTGACCCCCAAAATCTGTTACACATCTACAATCACCAAAAAACACCTATGCTAAATAGTTTCTAAATTTTGTCCTGAGTTTAGAAATACCCAATGTTTACATGTTCTTTGCTTTTTTTGCAATTTATAGGGCCATAAATACAAGTAGCACTTTGCTATTTCCAAACCCCTTTTTTTCAAAATTAGCGCTAGTTACATTGGAACCCTGATATCTGTCAGGAAAACCTGAATATCCCTTGACATGTATATATTTTTTTTTAGAAGACAACCCAAAGTATTGATCTAGGCCCATTTTGGTATATTTCATGCCACCATTTCACCGCCAAATGTCATCAAATAAAAAAAAAAGTTCACTTTTTCACAAATTTTGTCACAAACTTTAGGTTTCCCACTGAAATTATTTACAAACAGCTTCTGCAATTAAGGCACAAATGGTTGTAAATGCTTCTTTGGGATCCCCTTTGTTCAGAAATAGCAGACTTATATGGCTTTGGGGTTGCTTTTTGGTAATTAGAATTCCGCTAAATGCTGCTGCGCACCACACGTAAATTATGCCCAGCAGTGAAGGGGTTAATTAGGTAGGTTGTAGGGAGCTTGCATGGTTAATTTTAGCTTTAGGGTAGTGTAGTAGACAACCCCAAGTATTGATCTAGGCCCATTTTGATATATTTTATGCCACTATTTCACTGCCAAATGCGAGCAAACAATTAAAAAAAAATTCATTTTTCCCAATTTTAGGTTTCTCACTGAAAGTATTTACAAACAGCTTGTGCTATTATGGCACAAATTGTTGTAAAAGCTTCTTTGGGATCCCCTTTGTTCAGAAATAGCAGACATATATGGCTTTGGCATTGCTTTTTGGTAATTAGAAGGCCGCTAAATGCTGCTGCGCACCACACGTAAATTATGCCCAGCAGTGAAGGGGTTAATTAGGTAGGTTGTAGGGAGCTTGCAGGGTTAATTTTAGCTTTAGGGTAGAGATCAGCCTCCCACCTGACACATCCCACCCCCTGATCCCTCCCAAACAGCTCTCTTCCCTCCCCCACCCCACAATTGTCCCCGCCATCTTAAGTACTGGCAGAAAGTCTGCCAGTACTAAATAAAAGGAGTTTTTCTTTTTTTTTAATAAAAAAAAATAAAATGTTTTAGCTGTGATGGACCCCTGCCTTAGCCCCAACCTCCATGATCCCCCCCCCCAGCTCTCTAATACTCTCCCCTACCTATTTGCCGCCATCTTGGGTACTGGCAGCTGATTGCGATCGCTTCCAGCACTCTCTTAGACAACTGACGTACCAGGTACGTCTATTGTCATTAACTGGTTGTTAATGCATGACGTACCTGGTACGTCAGTTGTCATTAAGGGGTTAAAGGGACACTGAACCCAAATTTTTTCTTTCGCAATTCAGATAAAGCATGCAATTTTAAGCAACTTTCTAATTTACTCCTATTATCAATTTTTCTTCGTTGCTATCTGTATTTGAAAAAGAAGGCATCTAAACTTTTTTTTATTGGTTTAGCACTCTGGACAGCACTTTTTTATTGGTGGATGAATTTATCCACCAATCAACAAAAACAACCCAGGTTGTTCACCAAAAATGGGCCGGCATCTAAACTTACATTCTTGCATTTCAACTAAAGATACCAAGGGAATGAAGAAAATTTGATAATAGAAGTAAATTGGAAAGTTGCTTAAAATTGCATGATCTATCTGAATCACAAAATAAAAAATTTGGGTTCAGTGTCCCTTTAAGTTCCAACTAGAAAACGTAAGAAAATGAAAGTAAACTATATGAATAATACTAATATGGTGAAACATGTTTGACTATAAACATGCAATGATTTTGCCTAGTTAAGTAGCAATTTTGGGAAGGTTTGCAGGAAGATGTCACAACAGGCTGATAGTTTTAGAAAAAGGATGTACGGCAATTGAGCTCTGAGATTTGTTTCCACACAGACCAGTAATCCAATCGATTTCAATGTCGGTGAGTGTAACACATATATATTTATTTGCAACATTGCTAGTCTTTGAAATGAGCCTTGTGCATTGTTTTTTAAGGTTTATAGAAGTAAATTTAACAAAATGTAAATAGTAGAATTGTTCAGCCTGTTCAAATTCAACTCAAGAGTTTCAACTCTTTACTGTATATTGAGTTACAATTTTTTTAACTGTCCTGGAACTTTCTGTTTTTTTAATATTAGCTGCTGATATGGTTTTACTTTTTTACTTTTTATTTTTTTAAGTTGATATTATTTAAATATTTAGAAAATCTAATATTTAAGCTAATATAATAAAATATTTATTATTTAAAAATGTACTTAAATCAATTTATTTAAATCTAATATAATAAAATATTTATTTGTTTAAAATTTACCAAATCTGCATAAATCATGTAATGAAATATTGTTTTACTAAATGCATTGGAATATTGCAGCTATTAACATGCTTATGTATGTACATTACAATGGCACACACTCATTTTAAATGTAGCAGTTCTTTAAGAGATAAAAAGCCTTCTATTATTAACTAACAAGATATAGAAAATACCTTTAAAGAATAATATTGCAGCCAAGTAAAGCATGGACCTGCGCCTTTGGAGGGAAGTTGAAAGAGCCATAGGAACCAGTGCTTTGGTGCTTTCAAACTAAGCAACAATTGACATTTGTTATTATTCTTTGTTTGCTAAATCCAAGTTCTACACTCTTTATTTAGCATGAATTGCATTTTTCTTGCAGAATATATAATGCTTGGAAGTATCCCAAACAGCATTTTCCTTCTGTATTTATATGGTATTGAGCTGTTACGTTTTTTCAGCATGATAATACAGCTCTGATCAGTCATGAGACCTATTTGCAAAGGAAAAAAAGGGGTTTTAGGGATCCTGGTTACCAATAACACTTTTTTTAATTCTACAATTGCTTTCATGGCATTTCTATTAGTTAAACAATATTGACATCCAACTTTTTTTTTTAAATGGGGGCCCAGTTGCATTTTTTAGAATCACATGGCTAGTGAACACATTTTATAAAGAATATCAATCTAAATGAATCTACTCCATGGGGTATATTTATTAATGTGCGAGCGGACATGATACGATTTAGCGTATCATGTCCGCCGCACATCGATAAATGCCAACAGCATATGATGTCGGCATTTATCATTGCACCAGCAGTTCTTGTGAACTGCTAGTGCAATGCCGCCCCCTGCAGATTCGTGGCCAATCGGTCGCTAGCAGGGGGTGTCAATCAACTCAATAGTATTCGATCAGGTTGAATTCCGTCCGTGGCCTCAGAGCAGACAGACAAGTTATGGAGCAGCAGTCTTTAGGCCACTGCTTCATAACTTCTGTTTCTGGCGAGCCTGAAGGCTCGTCGGAAACAAGGGGCATCAAGCTCCATACGGAACTTAAAGGGACAGTCAACAACAGAATTTTTGTTGTTTTAAAAGATAGATAATCCCTTAATTACCAATTCCCCAGTTTTGCATAACCAACACAGTTATAATTATACACGTTTTACCTCTGTAATTACCTTGTATCTAAGCCTCAGCAGACTGCCCCCTTATTTCAGTTCTTTTGACAGACTTGCAGTTTAGCCAATCAAAGCTGTCTCCATGGTACATTCACGTGCATGAGCTCAATATTATTTATATGAAACACGTGAACTAATGCCCTCTAGTGGTGAAAAACTATCAACATGCATTTAGATTAGAGGCGGCCTTCAAGGTCTAAGAAATTAGCATATGAACCTCCTAGGTTTAGCTTTCAACTAAGAATACCAAAAGAACAAAGCAAAATTGGTGATAAAAGTAAATTGGAAAGTTGTTTAAAATTACATGCCCTATTTGAAACATGAAAGTTTTTTTTGGACTTGACTGTCCCTTTAGTAAATCGGCCCCCATATATGCAGATTTTACTACATTATTTCTGAACCCAATCTTGTTAACCTAAAAAAATTAATTTGATATATGTATATATATATATATATATAATATATATATATATATATATATATATATATATATATATATATATATATATATATATATATATATATATATATACATACAGTATATTTATATTTGTGTGTTACAGATGGTGGGTGTAGAACATTGCAACATCACAACCTACATGCTACCCTATATATAACTTGTATAATGCATAATGAGCTTTGACTCTATGTAACTCATTATATTGCTTAATATTGCTTAATATAATGATTATTTCTTAATATGACTCTATCCAATATAATGATGTAACACTCTAGAAGGCAGCTTCTTATAACAAGTGTGCAAGTGTAGATTCATTTTCTAAGAGACATTAGTTTCTTTACCATATTATATCTAATTGTCCCCAACACTGTCCCAGTGAAATTGCTGCAAAATAACTAAGTTGTTCATGCACAAATATACAGTATAAATCTGTACAATTTGGGGAAGTGGGGACATATAAAAAATAATGGCCACTGAGTTGACCTTAGGTTGGTCAGATATGAGAAGACAGTGGACACAAATGAAAAGAGACCTGTATTGTAAGGCTGGGCATCTGTACTGCTGGGTTTATTACACAAAGCACCACGTGTATATACACCTGACTCATAATAACCAACAATAAAATTAAACAAGAACAGAAAAAAGGAGAAAGTGTTTTAATTAAAGGATGATGAAAATTGGAAATATAACTTAAGAAACACTTAAAGTGTTTTAGTTATCATTTTTAAATAATCTGCAGTTCAGTATAAACATTATCTACTCATATTTTGGAGTGAAGAATATACATGAGAAATAGAAAGAAAGGATGAAATATGTCGTGAGCGTTAGCTACACAGTTATCATAGGAAGTTATACAGAGCACCTATGCTACTGTTTCTCAGTACATATACCAGAATGCACTTTTCATAAAGGATAGATGAGTCGTTTAACAAGAATATTCAGATTGACAAAGCTATTGAGGGAGGATCCTTAACCAGAATATCCAGGTCTCTATGCTGCTTAAATCCAGCTCTTTAGTATGTAAATTATTTCTACCCAAAAAACTGCTTCTTGCTGGTATACCTGGCTTTTCTAAAAACTGCATTTCTGGTTTGTCACTTGGGATGATGTGGCACCATTTCCTTGAAATATAACAATGAGAGGCAGACAACTATTTTTAGAGGCTGATGGGAGATATGTTTGTTTAGTGATGGGTCTCTTTTGTTATGTCTGGTTGGCTCAAAACAATGTATATTATCATTAATTACAGTAGTAGTAACTATTAATGATTTTTTAAAATCCTTTAAAAACTTTATCTGTAAAATAATTCTCACAGTTTTGTTTACTGTGTTTTATTGAAAACCTTTATAGCATCTAGAACTCTATGTAACTTATTATATTGCTGAATATAATGATTATTACTTTATATGACTCTATCCTATATAATGATGTATGATATTAACACTCTAGAAGGCAGATCCTTATAACAAGTGTGCAAGTGTAGATTAATTTTCTAAGAGACATCAGTTTCTTTATCATCTCATATCTAGTTGTCCCCAACTGGCTGCAGGAGATAGCAGGCTCTTAAAAAAATATTAAACAGTTTGAAATTGTAACATAAAATGTTTCAATATGTGTAGTAAAAGCAATATACAGTATTTCAATGTCTGTTTTGTCCCCTTTTCCTAAGTTTCATTGATCTTTTATAAAATAATGAGCACCGACAGGTTTCTACTTAACTATCTCTTCTGCTGAGGACAATTACGGACAGATATAAAACAGTCAATGAGTATGTAAACAAGGCTGTGTCAAGAACCTGTTAAAAAGTTACTTAAACAAGCGTATATTCTGCATAGCTTTGTTGGCCCTCTCTCTTGTATTGCTTGTTAAGCCTAGGGCCTCTATTTAACAAAGTCTGGCGGACCTGATCCGACATTGCGGATCAGGTCTGCCAGACCTCGCTGAATGCGGAGAGCAATACGCTCTCCGTATTCAGCATTGCACCAGCAGCTCACAAGAGCTGCTGGTGCAACGCCGCCCCCTACAGACTCGCGGCCAATGGGCCGCCAGCAGGGAGGTGTCAATCAACCCGATTGTACTCGATCGGGTGGATTTCCGGCGATGTCTGTCCGCCTGCTCAGAGCAGGCGGACAGGTTATGGAGCAGCGGTCTTTGTGACCGCTGCTTCATAACTGCTGTTTCTGGCGAGTCTGAAGACTCGCCAGAAACACGGGCCGCCAAGCTCCTTTCGGAGCTTGATAGATAGACCCCTAGGTTCTAACGTGATAGCACCTATTACTTTATAGAATCTTAAGTGCTTTATAGAAATTAAACCTTTACACTTACACTAAAAATAAATGTAAGTATTAATCTCAGGCTATTTTTTGCTTTTAATACATTATATCTATCATTTATCTACTGTTTAAGGTCCCTTTTTAAACAGGGGGGTAGGGGTCTAGGTTACAATATGGCAGCACTCTATACAGTCGGCAACTTTACACTTAAAGGGACCTAAAACCCAATTTATTTATTTCATTATTTAGAAAGAGCATGCAATTTTAAACAACTTTTTAATTTACTTCTATTATCTAATTTGCTTTATTCACTTGATATCCTTTGCTAAAAAGCATATCTAGATAGGCTCAGTAGCTGCTGATTGGTGGCTCACCCATGCACATTGCTATTTCTTCAACAAAGGATATCTAAAACAACAGAGCAAATTAGATAATAGAAGTACATTTGAATCTTGTTTAAAATTGTATTCTCTATCTGAATCATGAAAGAAAAATTTGGGGTTTAGTGTCCCTTTAATTTCCCAACATTTAAACAATTAATATAATTTTGAAAAATACTTCTGCATATTATTCTCATGCTAATCTTTGCATTGGATACGTCATTATGTCATATAATTTATTTAGTGTTGTGCTGTTAAAGTTCTTACGGCTAGATTTGGAGTTTTGTCGGTAACGACCCGAAAAACTAACGCCCGCGTTTTACTGGCCGCACCATAAAAATAACTCTGGTATCGAGAGTCCACATAAAGGCTGTGTTAGGCTCCAAAAAAGGAGCGTAGAGCATTTTTAACGCAGCTTCAACTCTCGATACCAGAGTTGCTTACGGACGCGGCCAGCCTCAAAAACGTGCTCGTGCACGATTCTCCCATAGGAAACAATGGGGCTGTTTGAGCTGAAAAAAAAACCTAACACCTGCAAAAAAGCCGCGTTCAGCTCCTAACGCAGCCCCATTGTTTGCTATGCGGTAACCCTTCCGACGTCTGCACTTAACACTCTAACATGTACCCCGAGTCTAAACACCCCTAACCTTACACTTATTAACCCCTAATCTGCCGCCCCCGCTATCGCTGACCCCTGCATATTATTTTTAACCCCTAATCTGCCGCTCCGTAAACCGCCGCTACTTACATTATCCTTATTTACCCCTAATCTGCTGCCCCTAACACCGCCGACCCCTATATTATATTTATTAACCCCTAATCTGCCCCCCACAACGTCGCCTCCACCTGCCTACACTTATTAACCCCTAATCTGCCGACCGGACCGCACCGCTATTATAGTAAAGTTATTAACCCCTAATCCGCTTCACTAACCCTATCATAAATAGTATTAACCCCTAATCTGCCCTCCCTAACATCGCCGACACCTAACTTCAAACATTAACCCCTAATCTGCCGACCGAATCTCGCCGCTATTCTAATAAATGTATTAACCCCTAAAGCTAAGTCTAACCCTAATACTAACACCCCCCTAAGTTAAATATAATTGAAATCTAACTAAATTAATTAACTCTTATTAAATAAATTATTCCTATTTAAAGCTAAATACTTACCTGTAAAATAAATCCTAATATAGCTACAATATAAATTATAATTATATTATAGCTATTTTAGGATTTATATTTATTTTACAGGTAACTTTGTATTTATTTTAACCAGGTACAATAGCTATTAAATAGTTAAGAACTATTTAATAGCTAAAATAGTTAAAATAATTACAAATTTACCTGTAAAAGAAATCCTAACCTAAGTTACAAATAAACCTAACACTAGACTATCAATAAATTAATTAAATAAACTACCTACAATTACCTACAATTAACCTAACACTACACTATCAATAAATTAATTAAATACAATTGCTACAAATAAATACAATTAAATAAACTAGCTAAAGTACAAAAAAAAAAAAAGAACTAAGTTACAAAAAATAAAAAAATATTTACAAACATAAGAAAAATATTACAACAATTTTAAACTAATTACACCTACTCTAAGCCCCCTAATAAAATAACAAAGCCCCCCAAAATAAAAAAATGCCCTACCCTATTCTAAATTACTACAGTTCAAAGCTCTTTTACCTTACCAGCCCTGAACAGGGCCCTTTGCGGGGCATGCCCCAAGAAGTTCAGCTCTTTTGCCTGTAAAAAAAAAAATACAATACCCAAGCCCCCCAACATTACAACCCACCACCCACATACCCCTAATCTAACCCAAACCCCCCTTAAATAAACCTAACACTAAGCCCCTGAAGATCATCCTACCTTGTCTTCACCATACCAGGTTCACCGATCGGTCCAGAAGAGCTCCTCCGATGTCCTGATCCAAGCCCAAGCGGGGGGCTGAAGAGGTCCATGATCCGGCTGAAGTCTTCATCCAAGCGGGGCAGAAGAGTTCTTCCATCCGATTGAAGTCTTCATCCAAGCGGCATCCATCCGGAGCGAAGCGGCAGCATCCTGAAGACCTCCACCGCGGAACATCCATCCTGGCCGACGACTGAACGACGAATGACGGTTCCTTTAAATGACGTCATCCAAGATGGCGTTCCTCGAATTCCGATTGGCTGATAGGATTCTATCAGCCAATCGGAATTAAGGTAGGAATATTCTGATTGGCTGATGGAATCAGCCAATCAGAATCAAGTTCAATCCGATTGGCTGATCCAATCAGCCAATCAGATTGAGCTTGCATTCTATTGGCTGTTCCGATCAGCTAATAGAATGCGAGCTCAATCTGATTGGCTGATTGGATCAGCCAATCGGATTGAACTTGATTCTTATTGGCTGATTCCATCAGCCAATCAGAATATTCCTACCTTAATTCCGATTGGCTGATAGAATCCTATCAGCCAATCGGAATTCGAGGGACAACCATCTTGGATGACGTAATTTAAAGGAACCGTCATTCGTCGTTCAGTCGTCGGCCAGGATGGATGTTCCGCGGTGGAGGTCTTCAGGATGCTGCCGCTTCGCTCCGGATGGATGCCGCTTGGATGAAGACTTCAATCGGATGGAAGAACTCTTCTGCCCCGCTTGGATGAAGACTTCAGCCGGATCATGGACCTCTTCAGCCCCCCGCTTGGGCTTGGATCAGGACATCAGAGGAGCTCTTCTGGACCGATCGGTGAACCTGGTATGGTGAAGACAAGGTAGGATGATCTTCAGGGGCTTAGTGTTAGGTTTATTTAAGGGGGGTTTGGGTTAGATTAGGGGTATGTGGGTGGTGGCTTGTAATGTTGGGGGGGGGGTATTGTATGTTTTTTTTTTACAGGCAAAAGAGCTGAACTTCTTGGGGCATGCCCCGCAAAGGGCCCTGTTCAGGGCTGGTAAGGTAAAAGAGCATTTAACTTTAGTAATTTAGAATAGGGTAGGGCATTTTTTATTTTGGGGGGCTTTGTTGTTTTATTAGGGGGCTTAGAGTAGGTGTAATTAGTTTAAAATTGTTGTAATATTTTTCTTATGTTTGTAGATATTTTTTTATTTTTTGTAACTTAGTTCTTTTTTATTTTTTGTACTTTAGCAAGTTTATTTAATTGTATTTATTTGTAGGAATTGTATTTAATTAATTTATTGATAGTGTAGTGTTAGGTTAATTGTAGGTAATTGTAGGTAGTTTATTTAATTAATTTATTGATAGTATAGTGTTAGTTTTAATTGTAACTTAGTTTAGGATTTCTTTTACAGGTAAATTTGTAATTATTTTAACTATTTTAGCTATTAAATAGTTCTTAACTATTTAATAGCTATTGTACCTGGTTAAAAAATTACAAAGTTGCCTGTAAAATAAATATAAATCCTAAAATAGCTATAATATAAATATAATTTATATTGTAGCTATATTAGGATTTATTTTACAGGTAAGTATTTAGCTTTAAATAGGAATAATTTATTTAATAAGAGTTAATTTATTTTGTTAGATTTAAATTATATTTAACTTAGGGGGGTGTTAGTGTTAGGGTTAGACTTAGCTTTAGGGGTTAATACATTTATTAGAATAGCGGTGAGCTCCGGTCGGCAGATTAGGGGTTAATAATTGAAGTTAGGTGTCGGCGATGTTAGGGAGGGCAGATTAGGGGTTAATACTATTTATTATAGGGTTAGTGAGGCGGATTAGGGGTTAATAACTTTATTATAGTAGCGCTCAGGTCCGCTCGGCAGATTAGGGGTTAATAAGTGTAGGCAGGTGGAGGCGACGTTGTGGGGGGCAGATTAGGGGTTAATAAATATAATATAGGGGTCGGCGGTGTTAGGGGCAGCAGATTAGGGGTACATAGGGATAATGTAGCTGGCGGCGGCGTGCGGACGGCAGATTAGGGGTTAATAAGTGTAGGTAGCTGGCGGCGACGTTGTGGGGGGCAGATTAGGGGTTAATAAATATAATACAGGGGTCGGCGGTGTTAGGGGCAGCAGATTAGGGGTACATAAGGATAACGTAGGTGGCGGTCGGCAGATTAGGGGTTAAAAAAATGTAATCGAGTGGCGGCGATGTGGGGGGGGCCTCGGTTTAGGGGTACATAGGTAGTTTATGGGTGTTAGTGTACTTTAGAGTACAGTAGTTAAGAGCTTTATGAACCGGCGTTAGCCCAGAAAGCTCTTAACTACTGACTTTTTTCCTGCGGCTGGAGTTTTGTCATTAGATGTCTAACGCTCACTTCAATCACGACTCTAAATACCGGAGTTAGGAAGATCCCATTGAAAAGATAGGATACGCAATTGACGTAAGGGGATCTGCGGTATGGAAAAGTCGCGGCTGAAAAGTGAGCGTTAGACCCTATTTTGAGTGACTCTAAATACCGGCGGTAGCCTAAAACCAGCGTTAGGAGCCTCTAACGCTGATTTTCACGGCTACCGCCAAACTCCAAATCTAGGTCTTAGTGAATTGTAATACCTATTAGACTGAAGGAGAATCTTTCAAGAGCAAAGCATTTTTTTTTTTTTTTGAGAAAGTTTTCTGAAGAAGACATTGGTATAGATTTATATATTCTTGTGAAGTTGCAGAGGATCCTTGTTGTGAGTTGAGATTGTGTTCAAAATCCATTGAGTATATTTTCTACAGATTCGTTAGTGAGCTTCCTGCTATTAAAATCTGTAGTTGCATTAAAGAGTGCGCAATAAGTGGAATCTTGCACATGAACCAATAACCTATTGTTATGCTGTTTACACAATTACAACCACAACATCTTTGAAAAGACAACTGAAACACGGTATGGACACCATTTACTATTTTTCATGTTGACAGAATTCTCAGGCCTCCGGAGCAGCATCCGCTTCTGGAATTTAAAGGGACAGTCTACACCAGAATTTTTATTTTTTTAAAAGGTAGATAATCCCTTTATTACCCATTCCCCAGTTTTGCATAACCAACACAGTTATAATAATATACTTTTAACCTCTGTGATTATCTTGTATCTAAGCCTCTGCAAACTGCCCCTTTATTTCAGTTCTTTTGACAGACTTGCAGTTTAGCCAATCAGTGCCTGCTCCCAGATAACTTCACGTGCACGAGCACAGTGTTATCTACATGAAATACGTGAACTAACACCCTCTAGTGGTGAAAAACTGTTAAAATGCATTCTGAAAAGAGGTGGCCTTCAAGGTCTAAGAAATTAGCATATTAACCTCCTAGGTTAAGCTTTCAACTAAGATTACCAAGAGAACAAAGCAAAATTGGTGATAAAAGTAAATTGGAAAATTGTTTAAAATTACATGCTCTATCTGAATCATTAAAGTTTATTTTGGCCTAGACTGTCCCTTTAAGATTGCCTGAGTGATCACTCGTGCAACCTCCGTCTCCGCAACCAACTGCACAAGAGCAGCGCTTGTCATCGCAACTTCTGGTTATCTGACATCCGCAGCGTTTAAGATTGGGACATGTTAAGAAGCAGCAGTTGTACAATTGGTGCTTCTTAAATGGATATGAAACCCAAAGATAATCTTTTGTGAATTGGGCAGAAAATACCATTTTACAAATGTTTCCAATTTACTTCCATTATCAAATTTGCTTTATTCCCATTATATTCTGGGTTAAAGAGATACCTAGGTAGGCCTCTGGAGCACTATATGGCAGGAAATAATGCTGCTATCTAGTGCTCTTGCAAATGCATAACATTCTTGAAAAACTACTTCCATATAGTGCTCCAGAAATGGTCCGGCTCCTAAACAAATGTCCCTGCATTTCAATAAAAGATTCCAAAAGAACAAAAAAAAATGATAATAGAAGTAAATTAGAAAGTTGTTGTTTTTTTTAAATTGCATGCTCTATCTGAATCATGAACAAAAAAATGGGGTTTTATATCTCTTTAACTCTCAGACTTGCATAAACCAGCTTGTACAGCAACAGCCAAGAACCTGCTTACTCAGCTTCATAATTTCGGCCTATAGTTAAACATTTCTAAAATATTTGTATCTCTGTTTTGACATAGAAAAGAAGTCTCAGACGCAAATGAGAGGCTGATAATGGGCGTTCCTTGGGCAGGATTTTTCACCTACACTAATGCCATGCATGTAGAATTGGTAAAGTATCAAATGAGGTGTTTGACTGGAAAGACCTCAATGGTGTATGTATATATATTATTGTCATTTATTTGTATAGCGCCGCCAAATTCCGTAGCGCTGGGTACAGTGATAGGGGTATCCAATGACAAGGATTTGTGATAAAATACAAAACATAACAAAACTAAACATATCTTGTACAGGAGGAAGAGGGCCCTGCTCCGGAGAGCTCACAGTCTACAAGTTTAGGGTGCAGAGACATAAGGTTGGAGGTAGCTTGTCACATAGGTTGTAATTGCAGCAGTGAGTCAGGCAGTTCATGTATTCGTTTGGTTAGGATGAGAGATGGTAAGTCTTATGGAGTGGGGTAGAGAGTTCCAGAGGACAGGAGCAGCACGTGCGAAGACGGGAGTGGGATGTAGAGATAACAGGAGTGCAGAGACGTAGGTCAGCGGTTGATTGAAGAGGACAGGATGGGGAATATTTCACGATGAGAGAGGAAATATAGTTGGGAGTTAGACTGCTGAGTGCTTTGTAAAAGATATATATGTATATAGGGTGCAATAAATTAAACATTGTTATTAAACATTATTATTATTTATTTCATTATTGTTTTGCTTTAAAGGATAAGCCTGAAATTGGAGGGCTTTGTGCCACTGTAGAGTTCTTTAAATCCACAATATCTGCAGACCCTCACTTCTTTACCCTTTACTCCTTTCTTTAACATCTTTTTTCCTTCTCCCATGTTCTGTTCTTTGCTATTATATATCCCTCTAGTCTAATTCTCATTCTTTATTCTTTCTTTATTTTTATCATTCATATCTAGGCCAATGCTCCTGTACAGTCATTAAAAATAATGAAGCTTGGCCAGATTTATTGTAAACTAATATGAAATGTTTGTTTGTTTTTTCAAACATATGTCAGCAATCCCCATATATTTTTTTTTTTATAAAATTATTAAAAATTGTGATTCTCCCCACCAGAAATCAGTCATCTCATTCTAGTTTGTTTTTTTGTGGTCTGAAATGCAGAAGATATAGTCTATATATTTTTTTTATTATTTATTTATAACAACAACTTTTACTTCTCTGATTACAGTACTGTACTTTCTGAGGGTACTATGTATACAAAGATATTAAAATGATATAAAACTACCTTTGCATGTAGAAGCTGCATTATGGCATGTAAATATTTCCTAAATGACACAAGATATTGTTGTTTATACTTGGACATACAGTATACACTCTCCAAGCTGTCCCATTCTCCAGATTCAAATACACAAATATTCATAAATAAAAACTATTTCACAATCCAAACCTTTTATTGTCCCAAACAGTTTGGATAAAGGGTTTTGTACCTGTGCTAAAACTGTAAATGATAACATTATTCCTTTAGAAACATTCAAATGGTAGAACAAATGAGTCTCCATTGTTCAAATGTCAAAAAACAAGCTTTCACCCGTCCATACGTATATCTTCACAAACCTTGTCCCATTACACCTGTCATTTTTACCAGCATTCTCTTGTCTTTCTCATATTTGTAGGGAATGTTTTTTCCTTCTATCTCAACCTCTCTGTCCTCATCCTGTTTTTCCCATGTATCAAAACTGTGTGTACTTCTATTCTGTGACGTTTTTTCTCTGTTCAAAGCACTCAAAAATAGATCACGCATACACAGTGGGCTAGATTACAAGTGGTGTGCTAACTTGCGCTCATATTACAAGTGGAAAGTAAATGCGACCACACGAGCGCAAACTAAATTTACACTCGTCTGTGTAAAGCGCACCTGTAGTCCTCTGATTAAGGGTTAGGGCTAAATAAAAAGTTGCATCAAACACAACATAAATACATTAAAATAAAGTTCAACAGTCATAAATACACTATTTAATACAAATTATTCATATAAATATTAAAAAAAATGGTTAAAAGGTATAATATGGTATATGACAAGGTATTTAAATAGAAAGGGCTATATTATATATATATATATATATATATATATATATATACATATACATGTCTAAAAATGTGTATGTGTGGTGTGTCTATATGCATAGGCATATATGTATATACATGTGTATTTATGTTTATATGTGTACATATATGTGTATATATATATATATATAGATATATATAAAAACAATAAGAAAATGTTATCTGCGTTACAACACTGAACAAAATTTTGTATGTCACTTTAAAATTATACAAATCTGTACCATTAGAGGGGTGTATTAAGACATGAAAAAATTCATATATACAGATGAAAAACAATATCATACAATGAGTTCATATAAATAACAAAGTTTGTGTCCAAAGTTTTGTGCAGCAGAAACAAATGAGGTGTGAAGATTCCCAAAACTTCACCAATAGATAAAGGCCCAGGAAAAGATTGCGTATCTGCACCTCAAAGCAGAGGTAAAATTTGAATTGAAACTGGTAACAATAGTGTGGGGTATTAGCCCCTATAGCAAATAACTCACTTTCAACTACCTCAATCTGTATGAGGTAAGTAGCCACTGTAAAGAGATAGAGCACTGCTCCCTCTGGTATCCAAAATGCCCAATATATACAAAAACAGGGGATCCAGGGGGTCTGGTCAGTCGTGCTGCTCCTGAGGTATGGTAGTATGCTTTTCCACTGTGCACCCACACTTTAGCCTCTCCAGATATGTATCTGATGAAGAAGGCAACTTTGAAACGTGTCAGGGATTCTATATGCTTTGGTATCGCGTGAACTCCATTCCTGAACTGGTGCTACTTTGCATGCATTCTGTTGCTCTATTGTTGCCTCATTCTGATTGAGGTTATGTTTTTTTTACATATATATATCTGGAGAGGCTTAAGTGTGGGTGCACTATCTCTCTCTATCTCTCTCTCTCTCTCTCTCTCTCTCTCTCTCTCTCTATCTATCTCTCTCTCTCTCTCTCTCTCTCTCTATCTCTATCTCTATCTCTCTCTATCTCTATCTCTCTCTCTCTCTCTCTCTCTCTCTCTCTCTATCTCTATCTCTCTCTCTCTCTCTCTATCTATCTATATATATCTATATATATATATATACATATCTCTCTCTCTCTCTCTCTCTCTATCTCTATCTCTCTCTCTCTCTCTATCTATCTATATATATCTATATATATATATATATATATATACATATCTCTCTCTCTCTCTATCTCTATCTCTCTCTCTCTCTATCTATCTATATATATCTATATATATATATATATACATATCTCTCTCTCTCTCTCTCTCTCTCTCTCTATCTCTATCTCTCTCTATCTATCTATATATATCTATCTATATATATATATACATATCTCTCTCTCTCTCTCTCTCTCTATATATATATATATATATATATATATATACTTTGGAGAAATTCCACTCAAATACCTGAAAACATAGAAAATAATAAAAATTACATTTTAATATTTTATAATGGGCTAGACTATGAGTGGAGCACAAAATTGCTCAAGTGAAGCGCAATGCAAACACAATCTCGCGTTTAAATTGCCTAAAAGTGAGCACGCTTCCATAGGCAATGGGAGCCTCATTCTGATGCAGTGAGACATGGCAGAGAACATAGTGCGGCGCATGGGGTAAGTCACGCAGTGTTGGCCAGCAAATGTAAAATTTATATGTATATGAATATTTACTTATATAGCTATGTGTTTATAGGTGTATATACAAATATTAACACATAAATATATATATATATATAAGCATAAACATATATATTTCAAGCAAAAACACAGTTCATATAGACTTCAATGTAAAGGCACTTTTCAGTGCCATTTTTATTTCTAACATTCCATATCCCCTTACTTTAACCCCTTATAACTGCTTTTGCAGTTTAAAAAAAAATGATGCTCATATATATATATTAATAGTAACTGTCCACTTTATTTTGGGGGCAATTGACCTCTAGTTAATGAATGCTAATGCAAAGTGCTACCACAAGCTCAGGGTAGCATTAACTAGCCACTTGTAATAGCTGGTTATTTAACGTGTGCCCGTAAACAAGCAAATTTGCCTCTTTACGGGGGCACGTTAAATTAGCGCTTTACTTGTAATCTAGCCCAATGTGTTTTACTGTGTATATACTGCAAATATTTTACGTTCCAATAGGTGAAAATGTTCTATGTATGTTTAAATATATATATTCCTATATATATATATTTATATACCTATAATTATATATAGTCATATAACACACAGAAAACCTGGCACTCACTAGCAAGCGCACAGAAATATTTAAAAGCAAAAATGAGAGAGTCAGTTGCATTTGGAGCCAAACGGTTTAAACCCAGGAACACAATGCATGCTTTCAAACAAACTGGAAACCACCCAGGGTGACACAGGCATTTGTAATTTACCTAATTACAAATCCAACTGACTCTCCCATATATCTGTGTGCCGGACAGGAGGCTACCGGTTGAACGGGGCATAGAAGCGTGCGGCAGAGACTCGTGTCCTGAGTCTCGCACAGCCGCAAGGTGATTGATCAGCCCCAACAAGTTGCGACCTAGGTGAAGCCACTGATGAAGTCGAGTGCGGTAGTGTTGCTGCGACTCAGAACCACGGGGGAGCTGTGTAGGCTCCCACAGCCGGGAGCAAGGCCAACAAAAGGTGCAGCAGACCCTAACAGGAAAGGTTTTCAAATTGTAAGGGCGGCTTCAAGGGGGACAGCAGCACTCCTGGAGAGGTAAAGGATCCCAGCAAGAAACTGCAGCAGGGCCCTGGATTTAAAAGAAGTGGGCAGCCTGGTGTAAAAAAGGAGAGAGGCAGAAGTCAAGCAGCAACAAAACAATAGGTGCAAACTTTGTTTACTTGAAAAACGGTGATATAATCTGTTAGGCACTGCTGTTCTGTATAAAAACAAACAATAACATTGACTTATAATATTCCCACAAACTGTAAAAGACTAACCAGGGGACAAAGTGTTATAGAGCCCTAACTGGGACTGCAAAATGTAAGCATATACAGGAGGATTACAACAAATCCTACAAGAGGCCAGTCTGTATTGTAACAACAGCTTGATTTGAATCCTCTTCTCTATTAAGATAGGGGTTTGAAGAGACCTAAAGAATGCTTGTTTAAATATTCAGACTTGAATTAATTGATAAAGGAACAGATGAAAAGATATACTATACCAATCAATATGCCACCCAAAATGAGATATACAGAAAAAAAACCATAATCAGCATTCACAAACATAGAATATCTCCACAGAGAATTCTATAATAATTGGATACTTGTATAGTGCACAACCTCAAATTTAATCGACTCGTGGCACTGATAACAGGTATTATTATTACCCAACTTAATGGTACTCATTTTACCGACCTTGGAAGGATGAAAGGCTGAGTGGACCTTGCCGGGATTGAGCCTGCAACCCTTGGGTTGCCACAGATCTCTGTAACAGTGCAGTAGCACGATGAGCTATCTGTCTGATCCCCAACCTATCACTCATCAGCTAACAAATCTATCAGGGAAGAAAGATAAAATTCAATCTGGGCTTGAATGTGTGATACAGGAATTAAGACAAATAACATCTGGAATAACAGAGATGGAGCAAAGAATCTCTGATACTGAAGACCGGAAGAAACAAAATGGAGAAAGTTGCTGAAGAGAATAAAATACTGACTGCCAAAGTAGAAGAGCTAGAAAACCACTCTCGCTTTAACAATTTAAGAATAATAGGATTACCAGAATCACTTAAATCTGAAGAGCTAGTGGAATTTGCAGAAACAACATTACCACAACTTGTGAGCCTGGAGGGCCAATTCAAAGCAGAAAGAGTGCACCGCCTTGGTAAATTGGTAGAGGAAAGATCTTTACAGGAACCACCACCATTACTTTTACTAACCCAGAAGAAGCTAAAAGAATTCTGGACTCAGAAGAATATAGAAATAAATGAACATATGACATCCTTGTTTCCTCTTTTTTTAAAGCTATTTTAATAGCCCACTCAGAACTAATCCCTCCCCATGTGGATTTTTTTTTCTCTTCCTTCCTTACTCCCTCATGGGAAGCACTTTCTTCCGCTTTTGAGCAAAAGAAAAAGATAAGCTCTATCAGTATTAATGAGGATGAGATGAGAGAACTTTTTTTTAATTATTTATTTTTTCTCCAACCTTTTTGCTTTTGAGCACAAGAATAAGTTTAAAATTTATTTTCCAGAGGGTCGAGGTCAAAAAAATAATGTGGTTATATGAACTTTTTTTTTAATTTTTATTTTTTTCTGCTATACCAGTATGAGTATAATCACAATGTTAAATTACAGGTAGCCCTCAGTTTACACCGGGGTTAGGTTCCAGAAGGAATGGTTGTAAATCGAAACCGTTGTAAATTGAAACCCAGTTTATAATGTAAGTCAATGGGAAGTGAGGGAGATAGGTTCCAGGCCTCTCTCAAAATTGTCATATGTAACACCTTATACATTATTTTTAAAGCTTTGAAATTAAGACTTTAAATGCTAGACAGCATTAAAAACCTAATAAAATAATCACACAACACAGAATATATAATTAAACTAAGTTAAATGAACAAAAACATTTGCTAAACAGCATTATAAACCTAATAAAATATTCACACAACACAGACTTCACTTGCATTTTTCTACAAACAGTTCTTTCTATGCATTCCAATCTGGACTGAGTTATAGACAGGAAGATCTTGTTCCATTGAAATCTGCTTGATAGCTCAGGTCTGGTTAAACTGATTAATTTCAGCTTGCTTGGCCTTGCTGCAACACAAGTGGACAGCTCCACCTACTGGCTATTTTAATAAATGCACTGCTTCTCAATGCTTTTCAATAGCAGTCACATGACTGGAAAAAAAGGTTGTTATTCTGAAACGGTGTAAATTGAACCGTTGTAAAACGAGGGCCACCTGTATAAGTAGAAATCTGTTTTTATTAGTAGTAATGAAGCCATAATAGCTTTGGCTATATAAATGATATAGGATAAATAAATTCACACGGGTTTGAAGTTTCAACACCACAGGTCTGTTTTTTTGACACATTTGTGCTGATGTTTTTTTTGTTTGTTTTTTTTCACTATATTTTAGAAAAGATATTGGGGCATATTTATCAAGCTCCGTATAGAGCTTGATGTCCCGTGTTTCCGACGACCCTTCAGGCTCGCCGGAAACAGAAGTTATGAAGCAGCGGTCTAAAGACCGCTGCTCCATAACCTGTCCGCCTGCTCTGATGCGGCGGACAGACATCGCCAGAAATCAACCTGATCAAATACAATCGGGATGACTGACAAGCACAAGAACTGCTGGTGCAATGATAAATGCAGAGAACGTATTTATCGATGTGCAGTGGACATGATCCGCAATATCGGATCATGTCCGCTTGCACTATGATAATTAGGCCCCAATGATTGTATTACATATATTTTCACAAAGCAATCTTAAACCCATTCTCTTCAAAGTTAAACACCCCAAAAACTAATAAGGAATAAGAGGTTATTTTGCTTGCAGGAGTGTAGAAAGAGCGCGTAGTGAGATGGTTGTGTGTGTGTGTGTGTGGGGGGGTGGGGGGGGTGGAGGAGAGCCCTTGATATGCATAACTAAAATGCTAAATTATAATGAGACAATTATCCTTTATCAGACATAAAGCCATAAAGTCTAATTAGAGACAAGGAATATCTATATTCACATGGGTTTATAGCAATAATACTAGAGGGTAAATCACAGACCCTTTTTTTTCTCTTTCACACGATTGTCACATATACTACTCAAGCAAGTTCACTAATTTTATCACAATCTAATTTTGTCTAACCTCCTCGATACTATTACCCTAAAATGATAAGATATAAGGAACAATATACTCATCATACATGACAGGGGGTAGAATGATATCTTGTCTGGGGAGAGTAGTGAGAAGGTTGTTTTATTAACTTTTTTTTCTCTCACTAATGATCATTATATATATATATATATATATATATATATATATATATATATATATATATATACTTATATCGTTATATTGCAACGTATTGATGGTTGTTGTGCGAGTGTATGTGTATTTATATATATACAGTGGGGAAAAAAAGTATTTAGTCAGCCACCAATTGTGCAAGTTCTCCCACTTAATAAGATGAGAGAGGTCTGTAATTTTCATCATAGGTATACCTCAACTATGAGAGACAAAATGTGGAAACAAATCCAGACAATCACATTGTCTGATTTGGAAAGAATTTATTTGTAAATTATGGTGGAAAATAAGTATTTGGTCAATATCAAAAGTTCATCTCAATACATTGTTATATATCCTTTGTTGACAATGACAGAGGTCAAACGTTTTCTGTAAGTCTTCACAAAGTTGTCACACACTGTTGCTGGTATGTTAGCCCATTCCTGCATGCAGATCTCCTCTAGAGCAGTGATGTTTTGGGGCTGTCGCTGGGCAATACAGACTTTCAACTCCCTCCAAAGGTTTTCTATGGGGTTGAGATATGGAGACTGGCTAGGCCACTCCAGGACCTTGAAATGCTTCTTACGAAGCCACTCCTTCGTTGCCCGGGTGGTGTGTTTGGGATCATTGTCATGCTGAAAGACCCAGCCACATTTCATCTGCAATGCCCTTGCTGATGGAAGGAGGTTTGCACTCAAAATCTCACAATACATGACCCCATTCATTCTTTCATGTACACAGATCAGTCGCCCTGTTCCCTTTGCAGAAAAACAGCCCCATAGCATGATGTTGCCACCCCCATGCTTCACAGTAGGTATGGTGTTCTCTCTCCTCCAAACACGACAAGTTGTGTTTCTACCAAACAGTTCTACTTTGGTTTCATCTGACCATATGACATTCTCCCAATCCGCTTCTGGATCATCCAAATGCTCTCTAGCATACTTCAGATGGGCCCGGACATGTACTGGCTTAAGCAGGGGGACACGTCTGGCACTGCAGGATCTGAGTCTCTGGCAGCGTAGTGTGTTACTGATGGTAGCCTTTGTTACGTTGGTCCAGCTCTCTGCAAGTCATTCACTAGGTCCCCCTGTGTGGTTCTGGGATATTTGCTCACCGTTCTTCTGATCATTTTGACCCCACGGGTGAGATCTTGTGTGGAGCTCCAGATCGAGGGAGATTATCAGTGGTCTTGTATGTCTTCCATTTTCAAATTATTGCTCCCACAGTTGATTTTTTCACACCAAGCTGCTTGCCTATTGCAGATTCAGTCTTCCCAGCCTGGTGCAGGTCTACAATTTTGTTTCTGGTGTCCTTCAACAGCTCTTTGGTCTTCACCATAGTGGAGTTTGGAGTGTGACTGTTTGAGGTTGTGGACAGGTGTCTTTTATACTGATAACAAGTTCAAACAGGTGCCATTAATACAGGTAATGAGTGGAGGACAGAGGAGCCTCTTAAAGAAGAAGATACAGGTATGTGAGAGCCAGAAATCTTGCTTGTTTGTAGGTGACCAAATACTTATTTTCCACCATAATATGCAAATAAATTCTTTCCAAATCAGACAATGTGATTGTCTGGATTTGTTTCCACATTTTGTCTCTCATAGTTGAGGTATACCTATGATGAAAATTACAGGCCTGTCTCATCTTCTTAAGTGGGAGAACTTGCACAATTGGTGGCTCACTAAATACTTTCCCCCCCCCACTGTATATATATTTTGCAGGGTCATAGGATGTGTACCCGGTCCGGCATGAGAGTGCTGACCCCACCCCCGTGTTTTGTATATGTTTGGGGAAATTACATAAGCCTGTGCACCCTCCATTTTTTCACAGTTGCTTTTTTTCACAGTTGTTTGATTGTGAGCCTGCATTGTGTGGCTGGTTAGGGACCCAGGTTTATTGGAAGAAACCTTGACGAGGTACCTGGGCTTTTCCCATTTGGCCAGATGCGGTAACTAATTCTTCCATTGCTGCTTTTTATCTTAGTTGAGAGCTTGTGAGTGAGTGCTGGACTTTTTCTGTGTGTTTATATATATATATATATATATATATATATATATGTATATATATATGTATATATATATATATATATATATATATATATATATATATATATATATATATATATATATATGTGTGTATTTATGTGTGCAGGTGTGCACACTTGCATGGATATACCGCACCTTAGGGTTTTTTGTTTTTAGCAGAAAGGTAATCACTAAAGCACAAGCATATTTGAGATAAGATATATTTATGTTTACACAAATTGGTAGCAGAAAACAGGCCCAAGAACTATGGGTCAAGAGGTTTACATATCATAGACATTCCAATGGCACAGGAACCAGTCAGATATTAATGGTATGATATTGCTTATAGGTTATAATGGGGTTTGTCTTTTCCCTTTTTTTTTCTTCTCTGAATGGGCTAACAGTTATTTATTAGAAGAGAAATAGATGGTCAAATTGGCAACCTGGAATGTTGGGGGAATACATTCCTCAATTAAAAGGAAGGCAATTATAATCCAATTAAGAAAACTTAACATAGACATAGCATGCTTTCAAGAAACACATTTATCAGATATTGAACATGGAAAAATTAAAACAGAATTGGGTGAAAGAAGTACACTACTCACAAAAAATCAGCTAGAGACTTTGTGATACTACTCAATAAATATCTAATAATCAAGAACAAAAAGGTCAAGACAGACATATGGTAGTAGAAAATCAAGAGCTAACTGAACAATTGATAGCAGCCTATGCAGACTATAAACAGGTCCCTTCACAAAACAATCCATTGAAATACTTCCAAATTAAAAAGCAAAGAGATGAAATTATTATGGAGCAAACCCAGCTAAAAATAAAGTTTAATTTTGGAAAAATGTTATAGATGGGGCAATCACAGCAGTTAAAATTCAGAAAACTAATTACAAAATCCTTGTTATGAAGGGTAATGATAAAATAATGAAAGATACAGAATCAATTCTGGATATATTCGTAAAATATTATGAAAAACTGTATGAATCAGAAAAAAGGAGTAAAATAATGATATCAATATATAGGTAAAAATTTAAACTACCAAAAATAACGAAAGATCAATAAGATAAACTCAACTCTGTGATAGAAAAAGAGTAGACAACTAAGGCTATCTAAAACTTGCCAGTGGCTAAAGTGGCAGGACCTGATGGGTTACCATCTTACTTTTACAAAATACTAGCAAATAAAATAATAAAGCCACTGCACAGTATCTATGAAAATATATACAATGGAGAAGGATCTATAACACAATTATTTAAAGCAGCAAAAACAGTAGTTATTCCAAAAGAAGTTAAAGATTCAACTTTGCCTCAGTCATATAGACCTTTGTCCCTGATTAATGCAGATTACAAAATATTAATGAAGATAATAACTAACAGACTTAACAAAATTGTACCTGATATTATAGGCAGAGAACAGGTGGGATTTGTGTAGGACAGTTCCTCCACGACACACATAAGAACAGTTTTGCAAATAATGGAAATATATAGATTGAATAATCGGTTAGATGAGAATGGAATTGTCAGGGTTTTTACCTGTTTTGTTTGCCATGTGCTGCTGGCAGCATTTTACTCACCTCTCTTGCAGACTATGGTGCATTGTAGGGGATGCTGCTCATTTCCTGCACTTTCTTTTATGGCCAGACTGGTGTGCATCATCCGTGTGAGACAGGATGCAGTCTCAGATTTGTGATGTTATCACTTATTATTTAAAGGGCCTCTGTTCAGTATGCTTTGCCTTTGCGTTGTCTCAGACCTGTTTGTGAGAGCTCCTGTATATTACCTGGCTATCTGACATCCCTCCTGGTTCCTGATCCCTGGCTTGTTCCTGACTCTGCTGTTTTCCTTGTTCCTGATTCCGGCTCGTCTGACTACTCGCTTTGACTCCTGACTCGTCTCGTCTGACTATTTGCTTTGGCTCCTGACTCGGCTCGTCTGACTACCAGCTCTGGTTTCTGATTCCTGGCTTGTTATTTGACTTGTGGACTTTTTATTATTTTTTGCTATTAATAAAGGTGTGATTATTTTTGCACTTCTCGTCTCAGTCTGATTCCTGGCACCCTGACAGGAATACTACCGGAGGCCTTCCTGTTGTCTTTTGATGCAGAGAAAGCCTTCAACAGGGTTGAATGGTCTCATGTTATCTATGCTAGATAGAATTGATTTTAAAGGATCTTTTCTAAACTTTATTAAAAAATAAAATTCTAAAGCGGAGACTTGTATAATTAGAAATGGAGAATTATCTAAACCAATCTCTCTATTTCGAGGTACTCGACAAGAATGCCTGTTGTCACCTATATTGTTTAACTTGACATTAGAACCATTAGTTCACTTATTAAAACAATTACCATTTGGCATTAAAATAGGGAACTTAGAAATTAATACAGCCCTATATGCAGACGATTACTTGTTGTTTATTTCAAATCCACAAAAACATATAAAAGATATAATAGCAAATATTGAAATGTTTGGACAAATATCAGGATATAAAATACATATTTTAAAATCTAAAATGTATTGGCTCTATAAAGTAAATGAGAGATTTAAGTATCCATTCAATGTAGAAGAACATATAACATACTTAGGTATAAAGATAGCTAACGATCCGACTAGGCTATGTAAGATAAATGATTATCCCATAATACAGCAAATAGAAAGAAATTTGAAAATGTGGCACAAAATATATTTAAATCTAATGAGAAGGATTCAATTGATAAAGATGGTTATATAACCCAAATTATTATACCCTATGTAAATGCTACCTTTTCTGCTGAATAAAATAGACCTACTGCGTATAAACACAATAATTAGGAACTTTATTTGGAAAGATAAAAAAACAAGAATAAAATTGATTAAACTAATCCTGTTAGGATCAGGGTGGCTTAGAATTGCCAATTATCCAATACTATTATTGGGCACCATTAATGCAGTAAATAATAGAATGGATTTTGGGAAAAGGACAGATAATTTGGCAAGATTTAGAACAAAAAATAGCAGACCAGGTATCTTTGGCATACTTACAATATGCAGATAAAAAGGAGTTGACTTCTGTCCAAAAAAATTATGTTCTCATAAAATATACAATTTGGGCATGGAAAAAAGTAAATAAACATTTTAAATCAGGTTCAGAGCTTAAAGGGACAGTCAACTCATACATTTTTATTGTTTAAAAAGATAGATAATGCCTTTACTACCCATTCCCCAGCTTTGCACAAAAAACATGGTTAGATTAATATACTTTATAATCTTTAATCCTCTAAATTTCTGTCTGTTTCTAAGTCACTAAAGACAGCCCCTTGATCACATGCTTTGTATTAGCTTTTCACAACAGGACACTGCTAGTTCATGTGAGCCATGTAGATAACATTGAGCTCACGCCCGTGGATTCTAACAACACAGCACTAATTGGCTTAAAATGCAAGTCAATAGATAAATTCATGTGATCAGGGGGCTGTCGGAAGATGCTTAGATACAAGGTAATCACAGCGATAACCATGTTTTATGTACAAAACTGGGGAATGGATAATAAAGGGATTATCTATCTTTTTAAACAATAAACATTTTTGTGTTGACTGTCCCTTTAAGCTCTATATGCCCATACAAGGTAACCTCAATTTCACACCTGGCAATCAATTCCCATTTCTCTTACGAGAAGGGAATTTAATAATGAAATATATAAATGATGTAATCGATACAAGAAATGCAAAAATAAAAACAAAAATAGAATTATCGAGTCAGTATGAATCTTTTTAAGAACACATTTTATCATATTTACAGATTAAACATTATATTCAATCAGAAAATATAATTAAAGGTAATCAAAATCCAGAACCTATAATGTTAAATATCATTGAAAAAAAAGCCAGAAAGGGAAATATAAATTAACACATATATAAACAATTAGCAAGAAAAGAGTCAAAAACTTGTTTGAAAGGATTCACAGAAGGATGGGAGAAGTTCACAAATATACAAACATCTGAATACATGGTTCTTAATTGTATCAAAAATCTGAGAAATACAACTCTAGACATGGGATTAAGGGAATCTAACATTAGACTTCTTCATCTTGATTATATAACTCCCACAAGAAGGGCAAAGTGGATCAATAGCACCAATCCAATATGTGTGAAATGTAGTAGACAGGCCCCAGACATAATACATTATATTTGGTTATGCTCCAAAATAAATAAATTCTGGTGTCAGGTATTCTCTGTGCTTATAAAAATTACGAGTCTAAACTCATATCTGTACCTTTATAATATCATGTTATTATGCTACTAAATGAAGTTACAAAAAAGGAGAAAATACTTATTATAATGATTATTTTACTAGCCAAACAGCTCATATTTAAATTATAGATAAAGAAAAAAAAGCCAACAATTAGTATACTCAGAGAAAATATATGGTGCCTGCCAGATCAACATAGAGAAAATGGATGTGATAATGGATATTAATAATAGAATAGTGATTTTTTTGGAAAAATGGTCACCATATATGCAATGAGAAATATTAATAGTTTTTAAAAACACAGAATATTTCATAGAACTACAAATCTTGGGAGAATGGAGCAATATTATTTGAGCTATATTTAGAGTTTGAATAAGGCTTAAAGAATGGTTGTTTTTTTCTGTTTTTCTTGAAATTTGTAAAATACCAAACAAAAACTCAAGTGTAAGCTCTATGATGTCATAATGCAAATATAAGGAAACTAGAGAGATTATACTGGCACTACGAAAGTGCTTGAGGTAAGATATAGAGCCCTACTAAGGGTTCCGGTGCTGCCCCCTATATAATAATAAAGGAATAATCTGAGAGAGAAATAGGGGGCTTAGATAGCACTCATTCTTACCGCTAAGTAGACAACGTTAAAATATATACTTTAATCGTAACTATGTTAACAGGGAACAGGGATACTAAGCCCTAACCAATTAAGCTCACACCCAACAAACTGTGCAAAACCGTGAGTAACTCCCCTGTTTCCTGGCCGATAACAGGAAGCGTTGGCTTTAGGTGACAGGAGTGACTAACACAGTAATAAAATAAACAAACGCATTTCGGCCATTACCCAGCCTTTCTCAATGTTTAAATGACAATGAATAGTGAACCGCAAACGCGTTTTGGTCGTTACCCAGCCTTTCTCAATGTTTAAATGACAATGAATAGTGAACTATTCAACGCTTCCTGTTATTGGCCAGGAAACAGGGGAGTGACTCACAGTTTTGCACAGTTTGTTGGGTGTGAGCTTAATTGGTCAGGGCTTAGTATCCCTGTTTTTTTAACATAGTTACGATTAAAGTATATATTTTAATGTTGTCTACTTAGCAGTAAGAATTAGTGCTATCTAAGACCCTGTCCTTATTTCTCGCTCAGATTATTCTTGTGTCATAATGCAAATGTAATATTTAAATGCATTGATTGTAATATTTTCTTAATCATCAATAAAAGATTAAATATATATATATATATATCTACAGTATATAACTGTGTGCCTGCTAGCGAGCACCAGGTTTTCTGTGTGTTGTGTTGATAATTTTTGTAAGTTTTACTTTGTCCTTGTTTCCTTTCTGTATCCACCAATTTGAGTATGGTAGGGAACTTCCTCTTGGTATTGTAGCCAGAAATGATAACACTAATACAGCAGCAAACCTTTATATAGGAAGCTTTATTTAACACTACTTATATTAAAAATCCAAGTCCAAATGAAAAGATGAACAGTCTGAAAGACCAGTTTTTGAGGGGCCGAATTATCAAGCTCTGAATGAAGCTTGATGTCCCTGTTTAACAGCAGTTATGAAGCAGCAGTCTTAAGACCGCTGCTCCATAACTGGTACGCCTGCTCTGAGGATGCGGACATCAATCCGCCCAATTCAGTACAATCGGGCTGATTGAAACCCTCTGCTAGCGGCCAATTGGCCGCGAATCTGCAGGGGGCGGCATTGCACAAGAAGTTCACAAGAACTGCTGGTGCAATGATAAATTCCAACAGCGTATGCTGTCGGCATTCATCGATGTCTGTCGGACATGATCCGCTGAGCGGATCATGTCGGACAGACCGATGAGAAATTGGCCCCTTAGTCTCTTCAAATTAAGTTCTATATTGAACTTATAAGAAGTACCTAATCAGTGGTTGGATAGTCCTTCAATAAAGGGTAGCAAGATAATTAAGCAAAGTTGATAATAGAAGTAAATTTGAAAGTTGTTTAAAATTGAAACTGAAAATGTTTGGGTTTCATGCCACTTTAACTATAAATAATATTTCCCAATGCAGGACTCTTTGTAAATGCCTAAATATATACAGCTGAGATCCCAGTGAAACCTTAATGTTTAAAGGCAAAATGTATGGATGTTATACATCATGAATGTGTATCTGTTTCAGTGGTACTTTGGTTTATATTTGGGTAAATTTAATTTTCTCAGGCTTTTAGTTGACTTGGAATGGAAAGTATTTCTAAACAATAATCCAGTTTTAAAAGTTATTTTTTTCCTCTGCCCACAAACTTCTAATTAACCCCCTCCAATAAGTTCTGCTGTCCTTGAAATGCACCGAGAGGGAGAGGTGAGTGTTTTTGCAGCTGGAGAACATGCACAATAGCCAGTGATATCATCAGTGACGTCACTGGCTTTGTATTTAAAGGGATAGTAGACACCAAAAATATTATTATTTATAAAGATAGATAATCCCTTTATTACCCATTCCCCAGTTTTGCATAACCAACACTGTCATAGAAATATAGTTTTTACCTCTTTAATTACTTTGTATCTAAGCTTCTGCTGACTGCCTCCTTATCTCAGATCTTTTGACAGACTTGCATTTCAGGCAATTAGTGCTGACTCTTAAATACCTTCAGGTGCGTGAGCACAATGTCATCTATATGAAACACATGAACTAATGCCATCTAGCTGTAAAAAACTGTCAAATGCATTCAGATGAGAGGCGGCCTTCAAGGGCTTAGAAATTAGCATATGTGCCTACCTAGGTTTAGCTTTTAACTAAGAATAACAAGAAAACAAAGCACATTTGATTATAAAAGATTATAAAAGTAAATTAGAAAGTTGTTTAAAATTACAAGCCCTATCTGAATCCCTTTAAGGCATAGGGCAGTGCAGGCAAAGATATAGCTGTACACATTATAATGTGCACTGTTGTTGCATCCAGCGATACGGAATTTGGCGGCGCTATACAAATAAATGATAATAATAATAATCTGTACACTTGTAATTACCATCACACATAGCTGCATCTGTACACAAATGTTTCCCATTGGAAATAACAATAACAAATCTTAATCAATTATTGAGACAAAATATATGCTGCATGAATATAAATTTCAAATGCCTCATAATTTTCCCCAACACCTGAATCTTTTATTTCTATTTATAACCCTGTGTTCTTATTAACCCTTAACCTCATTTCTTAGTGAATGGGTAAAAATGCTTTGCTAAAACAAGTTAACCAACAAGTTGAAATACCAAATCAAGTGCTACTGATAACATGCTGTGTGCAATCAGTCGCACTCTTCTTGTAATCTCGGTCCCTAGTTGACTTTTTGGGTATTCTGGGTTTTAAAAGGGACCTAGCACCACCATATAAGGTATAAATGGGGCAAGAGTGAAGCACATCATATTATATGAGGGGTTACACACCCAGATCGCTATTAGGTGATGACCAAGTTAGATTATTGATAGAATATAAGGATATGAAACAAATCAGAGGTAGGGTATTCCTTATTTTGTCCCTCCCAATACATAGAGCAATATATGAGACCAGGAATCCTACTCTTTAAGTAGGGGGGAGAAGGGTTAAATAAGTGGTGATAAGGCCAGTAAGGGAGGGAAACACTGGGAGTAAGAGCAGAAAATATTGAGAATAACAGAGGTAGAGACAGAGATAGAGACAGGCACATGAGTCTGAGAGTGACAGAGAAGAGAGATGGATGCAGAACAGTGGGGAGAGAGTGGGAGAGTGAGGGGGTTATGAGAAAGTGGATTTATTTTGAGGATAGAATAAGAAGAGAATAAGTGTGAGTGAGTGAGAGTAGACATCCTGGATCACATCTATGGAAAGGGTAGTAAGAAAATAACAAAATACATAGGTGGTAGGAAAGAAGAAAGAATGGAAGTATGTGCAGAAGATCTACAAAACATCTAGCTTTATTAAGAAAATTTACTTTATTAAGAAATTAACAAGTGTAGATCTAGGGACCGATGAGGAACCAAAACTTCTGCAGGTCTAAAATCAGGCATTGAGTACCTGACATAAGTGTCCTGATGTGATAAATAAAGGTGGCCCAGATTCAATCATATTATCTACACTCGTATTACAAGGGGTAAGTTGTGCTTTTGAACACAATCCAAAATAGCGCTGTAAAATTTAGCACTATTTGAGACCTGAATTAAACGATTATCGCTTGCTAGTTTGCAAACACATAAAAATGCTATGGAAAGAAAGGTTGTAAGTAATATTTAGGGAATACTTAGTAAACAAAGGGTTGTAAATGAATAAAAAGATGTTGCAACAGAATTAAAGGGAAATGCTATATGACGGGGGGGGGGGGGGTAGAACTGGGAAGGGGTCAAAGATGTATATTTGTATGTATGTGTGAAGTGTTTTATACTTAAAGGGATGGTATAGTGTAAAATTGGTTTCCCCTTGAAGGGACAGTAAAGTCCAAATTAAACTTTCATGATTCAGATAGAGCATGTGATTTTACAACTTTCCATTTACTTTGGTTATCAAATTTGCTTCGTTCTCTTGGTGCACAGGAGTGTGCACGTGTTTTTAGGCAGCAGTGTTTTGCAACATTGTTTGTAGCTTTGTTATACAAATCAAAACACTAGTACTAAAGACACGTGCACACTGAGATCACCTGAGATCTTAAGAGCCTACATAGTTTTACTCTTCAATAAAAGATACCAAGAGAATGAAGCAAGCAACAGAAGTACATTGGAAAGTTGTTTAAAATTGCATGCTCTATCCAAATAATGAAAGTTTAATTTTGACTTTACTGTCCCTTTGATGGGCCAGATTACATCAAAGATTAAAGGGACACTAAACCCAAATTTTTTCTTTCATGATTCAGATAGAGCATGAAATTTTAAGCAACTTTCTTATTTACTCCTATTATCAATTTTTCTTCGTTCTCTTGCTATCTTTATTTTAAAAGCGGGCATGTAAATCTTAGCAGTCAGCCCATTTTAGGTTCAGCACTTGCTTATTGGAGGCTTACATTTACCATAACCCAGGTTCTCAACCAAAAATGGTCTGGCTCCTATGCATTACATTCCTGTTTTTTAAATAAAGATAGCAAGAGAACGAAGAAAACTTGATAATAGGAGTAAATTAGAAAGTTGCTAAAAATTGCATGCTCTATCTGAATCATGAAAGAAAAAAATTTGGGTTTAGTGTCCCTTTAACCCCTTAATGACCACAGCACTTTTCCATTTTCTGTCCGTTTGGGACCAAGGCTATTTTTACATTTTTGAGGTGTTTGTGTTTAGCTGTAATTTTCCTCTTACTCATTTACTGTACCCACACATATTATATACCGTTTTTCTCGCCATTAAATGGACTTTCTAAAGATACCATTATTTTCATCATATCTTATAATTTACTATAAAAAAAATTATAAAATATGAGGAAAAAATGGAAAAAACACACTTTTTCTAAATTTGACCCCCAAAATCTGTTACACATCTACAACCACCAAAAAACACCCATGCTAAATAGTTTCTAAATTTTGTCCTGAGTTTAGAAATACCCAATGTTTACATGTTCTTTGCTTTTTTTGTAAACTATAGGGCCATAAATACAAGTAGCACTTTGCTATTTCCAAACCATTTCTTTTCAAAATTAGCGATAGTTACATTAGAGCACTGATATCTTTCAGGAATCTCTGAATATCCATTGACATGTATATATTTTTTTTTAGTAGACAACCCAAAGTATTGATCTAGGCCCATTTTGGTATATTTCATGCCACCATTTCACCGCCAAATGCAATCAAATAGAAAAAATCGTTCACTTTTCACAAATTTTTTCACAAACTTTTGGTTTCTAACTTAAATTATTTACAAACAGCTTGTGCAATTATGGCATAAATGGTTGTAAATTCTTCTCTGGGATCTCCTTTGTTCAGAAATAGCAGACATATATGACTTTGGTGTTGCTTTTTGGTAATTAGAAGGCCGCTAAATGCCACTGCGCACCACACGTGTATTATGCCCAGCAGTGAAGGGGTTAATTAGGGAGCATGTAGGGAGCTTTTTGGGGTAGTTTTAGCTTTAGTGTAGTGTAGTAGACAACCCCAAGTATTGATCTAGGCCAATTTTGGTATATTTCATGCCACCATTTCACCGCTAAATGCGATCAAATTAAAAAAAACGTTAATTTTTTCTCAATTTTAGGTTTCTCACTGAAATTATTTACAAACAGCTTCTGCAATTATGGCACAAATGGTTGTAAATGCTTCTCTGGGATCCCCTTTGTTCAGAAATAGCAGACATATATGGCTTTGGCATTGCTTTTTGGTAATTAGAAGGCCTCTAAATGCCGCTGCGCATCACACGTGTATTATGGCTAGCAGTGAAGGGGTTAATTATGTAGCTTGTAGGGAGCTTGCAGGGTT